>NC_088863.1:21890083-22190083 GCF_032884065.1 Artemia franciscana | reverse complement strand
GGTGTGTCAAAAATGAAAATGAAGAGCACACACACACAGTTAGAAGACATGCGACGCCGAGGATATGAGCAAGTCAAAAATGAGAAGCAAAGACACACGCGGTTAGAAGCCATGCGACACCAAACATGTGAGCGAGTCAATGAAAATCAACCTGGAAAGCGAGAATCAAAACGTGTCAAAATTGAAAATGATAGCGATGATGATTGGGTTTGGGATATTTGATATGGATAAGGTCATCAATGCCTACCATACCTTTGTTAAAAAAGAAAGGTTCGGCGACATGCGTTTCATAATGACGAAAGACAAGCCGAAGTAAGACGAACTGAACAAATTGAAAATGGTAGCAATAATTTATTAGGTTTTGGATTTAGACACTGATAAGGTCATCAATGCCTACCATGCCTTTGAAAACCAAAAACCTGGACTAGAAAAATCGTTGAAAGAAAACAAAGTTTCTGTCCCACCACCTGAAAGAAAGAAAGGTTCGGTGATGTGCCTTTAATAATGATAAAAGACAAGCTGGGGCAAAAGGAGAGGTTTTTGTCCCGCCACCTGAACAATTAAAAGAAACAAAGGTTCGGCGATATGTCTTTCATAATGACAAAAGACAAGCCGAGGCAAAAGTTAAAGGTTCAATAAAATAAAAAGCAATTTTACAAAGGCACTACTTCTAATTTATGGTCCATTTGGAATTTCTTACTAGTATGTTTATGATTTTTTTACTCATACTTACTCATTACTCGCCTGATGATTTTACTCAGAGACGAAACGGCGTAGCTAATTTTCTAGTCAAAATAGACAAGTTCAAATCAAAGGTTAGCTAGTTTCCTATAGTGTTTGACGCACCATTTCACATACGTGTGTCTTTCTATATGGAATCCTACTTCATACAACTAACAATGTCACGTCACATTTTGTTCGATGTTAGTATTCAATCAAATTTTCTTCTTACTATTTTAATGTCAAAAATAGAAACAATTTGGAAATAAAATACAAAATTTTAATTTCTAAGTAAAAACAACTTTTGCAATGTCCTCAAACGACTCTTTTGTAATTCTTCTGTTTTTACACCAAATTCTACTGCTTTTATCATAACAAGAGAGGAGTTGAACAGTTGTCGAGAAAATAGCTTCCTTTTATTTTGGAGCTATTCCTAAAATCTTTGAACATGTCAAATTGTCCCAAAAATTCTTACGTATAGGATTATTCACCGAGAATTATGAAAAATTCTCTACTTTGAATTCTAATGTATTTTCTGTCTGTCCTTCAGAAATCCACCTAAACCTATAAAATTATGGTTGCAAAACTAAGTTTGGGAGTTGTGAAGAAGGAGAAACCGTAATAATTTACTTAAAAAGGAGTCGAAATCTTTGAACAATGAATTTAACTGTAACACTAAAATTATGTAATGAGAAGAGTCAAATCTCGCTTCAGCAGATGAAATTTATGTCGTTCGACAAAAAAAAAAGAAAAAAAAATCTTTACCATGGACAAATGTTCTGTGTGTTTGCGTTTTAGATCTGAGTTGAAAAATTCATTTTTCCTGCCAGTAAACAAATATTTTAGCTGGAATAAAAAAAATAATAATAAAAAAATAGGAAGACAGGAATAGGACTTAAGCACAAATAGACTCCAGAGAAGAAAAACTCAACGTAGATATCTGCTCCGTGTATTCTAATAGAATATTTGAATGTTTTACTTTCATTCTCCATTTATTGTTTAAGTTCAGCTACTTTTTTGGCTTTTAGTTGGTTTTTCCTTAGCCCGCAATAAATTGCAATTTTGCTTCTTTTTTTGTTGCTCTGCTAGTTTCAACGAAATTGGAAAAATGTCACAAACAAAAATCCTAGCCGAAAATAGAATGTTTTTTTCTTTATTCTTAAAAGCTCCCTGTTACCTGTTTTTTTTGTTCAAGCATTTTTTTTTAATTAACATCTTAGGAAAGCTACAGAGAATCTCTTCTTCAAACAGACACGTCAGCCAGAACTCGCAAAGCGGTAGTATTTGGTCGTTCTCTGATAAAATCTACTGTCTTTTATAAGAGCTTAACTTAGTGCAACATTTCTTAACCAATGAGTCGCGACATCCAATAGTGCCACAAGATCTTCCTAAAAGCCGTTTCATAATTATATTTTACCAATACAGAGATTTAGCTTGAGCCGATCAAATTTTTAATTGTTTTTTTTTCAACCAATCAGAAAAGTCTGTGACAAATCTGATTGGCTGAAATTAGCGCAAGCTAAATCTCGGTACAAATAAAATCTCATCGTGAACAGGCCCGTAGGTAAGCCACGAAATTTTCTAATGGCCTTGGAACTTGACTGATGAATTTAAAGACATTAAATGAATTATCTGTTTAGTTTGTGTCATTAAATACGTTTAAGACTAATCAGTACAGCACGAGACCAGGAGCCAATAAATACATTCTGTTAAGAACTAGCTATATCTTCATATTTCAGAACTGAAACTTTACAATTAAACGCTTACAATTACAAGAACTGAACGCTTACAATTAGCCAAGCGTATAAGTATTTCCATACACTGTTAGGTAGCATATTGAGAAAAACACTTATTAAGATTCCGCATATAAAATTAAGAAAAAATTACCTGCACTCGTCTCCGCATTTATTAGACTTACAGTCAGGGCAAGGGAAAAAACACCCTGGACATTTGTCCCTTAGGCAGTCACAAGGATCTATATCGGTTCCAACAATACGTCCCCTTTTGTCATAGAGCGGTTCCCTGAAAAGAAAAGACTACAGTGATAGTACGGTCAAGTACCCAAAATTAATCTCAGACAGACTATCTAAGAAATACAAATGGTACTAGTACTGCTGCGAACGCATAGCAGCACCAAGTTGCCTCAGGAGAGCACAATTCCGCACTCTTCTCTTTACACTACTCTTTTCGGTGCCACACTAAAGGCACTGTAGATAGGGAAGGGGGATGGAAAATTAAATTAGACTTTTGCGAAGAAGCGTATGGTTTACATAAACGTTATTAGCATGCCTTTAAAATAGCAGATTAACAATGAGGTTGATGAAACTGCAATTCTCATCTTTTAAAGCGGATGGCTAGAAAAGAGGAAAATAAAAAAGAAATATCGGGTGTTTTTGTATTCTTTTTTCTTTTAAAAGATAGCCAATACAAACTAAAAACCACGGAGATGGAAAATTAAATTAGACTTTTAGGAAGAAGCGTATGCCTTTAAAATAGCAGATTAACAATGAGGTTAATGAAACTGCAATTCTAACTCATCTTTTAAAGCGGATGGCTAGAAAAGAAGAAAATAAAAGACAAATATTGGGTATTTTTGAATTCTTTTTTTTTCTTTTAAAAGATAGCCAATATAAACTAAAAATCACTATCACTGGATAGGGAGATGGAAAATTAAATTAGACCTTTAGGAAGAAGCGTATGCCTTTAAAATAGCAGATTAACAATGAGGTTGATGAAACTCATCTTTTAAAGCGGATGGCTAGAAAAGAAGAAAATTAAAAACAAATATTGGGTGTTTTTGTATTCTTTTTTTCTTCTAAAAGATAGCCAACATGAACTAAAAAAAACACTCTCTGAGTTTCAGCAACAAAATAACACAAACTTTGCCCTTCTCATCTATGCCCTCCCTTTTAGATAACACAAAAACGAAGGTTCAGACAAACAAAGAAAAACATTATTTTACGAATCATTTAACTTTTCAGAAGCAGCTGCCAGAGAAGCTTATTTAACTCAAGGTTTCGATTAAGCTTCTTTTTCCAGTTACACCAAATCTTTGCTCTTATGGGCGGTTGAATATTGCGGTTTAAAATTCATCATTTTCACAAGGCAGGCACCTGGAAGGGAGGGCCTTCTGCATAATAAAGATCAGAGAAATACCATAGAAAATAATTTTCTCTTAATCTTAGTTGTGAGTTCATAATCTGTTATGAACTCACAACTGCAAAAAAAAAAAAAAAAAAAAAAAAAAAAATCCATGACCTTGACCAAAGAAGCTGGGGGTCTAAAAATAGGATAGAATGATACCCTTGATTTCCTGATTAGCTGCAAATAGGGCGAACTCTTACAAATCGTTCACTATATCAAAATTCTTAGTGTTTCGCAAGAGTGCACTTTGGGAACGACCCATGCAGCCAAATATATCTGAAGATGCGATGTGTACCAGATTTTCCGAATTAAACTTATAATATCTCGGGTACGGCTAGTGAAGTCGAGATGAGGGAGCATAGGAGAGGGAGCAGAGGTAAATCAAAAGACAATGAGTGAATCTAGTTCATCGATGTACCGTATCTGAACGTCTTGGGAACGTCTTTGGGGATGAAAGTGAAATTTTCAGGGACTCTTGGGGAAAAAAAAGGAGGAGTTGGGCAACAGAAATTCAAATTTAGTGTTGGGTAGGAGTTAGAAGGGCGAAACAATACTTTATCTTGAATCCGGACAAAATAATATTTTTGAGCTATAAGCTCCAGCGAGAGTTTTTATCTATGCATGGTTAAGTAGCAAGATAAATCAAAAGAAACTGTGTGTTGTCAGGTTGTCAAAATTGCTTATGTACAATAATAAGGGACAGCTAAGTGGCTATAAAAATACTTTATCTGCAATATTTTGTGCATGGAAATTAGCCACTTAAGGAACCTAGTTGAAATTCTGAGGGAATACTGGAAGAGGGTAAAGTAGATCTTAAATTTTGAATTTGGGGAGGGGCAAGGTAAATAGGAAAGTATTAAATATCCAGGTCATCAGAATACCATCTCTGCAACATCCTTGGGCCGGATTAGGGAATGGAAAAGAAGTTTCCAGGCACTGCTGTAGAACGAAAGGGGAAGTAGTGCGCTAAGTGAAATCCATTTTGTCCTGGGGAGGGGAAGGGGCCAAAAATTTTTGTCTCCAGTCCATCATACAAAAATAATATCTTTGTACGGTAAGCTCCTACTGGACTTCATTCATACATGGGTGAAGCAGGGAGGAAAATCAAAAGACACTAGGTGCACCCAGGTTATCAAATACCTTATGCAAAATGTCAAAACGACTATGGGCCACAGAAATAGTAAATTCAAAGTTTTAGGGCCTTTCGTAAGACTTGAAAGTGATTGAAAGGCAACCAGCCTCGCTCCCGTGCCTTTATTTTCTAATCGTCCCTCCCCACTACACCAAAGAGATCCAATCAAAATTTTTAGACACTAACTTTGTTCAAATAATCCAAGCATTTAAGGAATATCCCTCCAGATGTCATGAGCCACATTTCTGTACATATCTGTAAAAACTGTATATTCCAAATTAGCTGTATTTTGAGTGAGCTCATATCGATCGATTGCTAGGTCAAAATTCAAAGAGTTCCGAAAAGTGTACTACAGAAACGACACACGTACCTGAGCAAATCAAAATACGAAATGTGCACCTGATTTTTCAAATTATTGACAGCATTTTGGGAATGGCTTAATGGATAAGTTAAAATTTTGAGGAAGTGCAGAGGATAAGAGAGCCTATCAAATTTACAATTTTAACTTAAGGAGGGGAATTGACAAATACTGTATGTATTCAGGTCCTTGAAATAGGTTGTTTACAATACATTGGTAATGGCTTGGGGGTGGCGCTAAAATTTCATGGTACTGTTGAAAAAAAGGAAGGGAGAGTGTTGGGAGCAAAATTCATATTTAGTATTAGGGGCATGGGCGAAGACTAGCCCACTACTGTCTCTAGTCAAATCTTAAATAACATTCTTATACTATAAATTCGTATGAGACTTTTAATGTACGCACAGTTACGTTAGAGGATAAAGCAAAGTCACTGCTACCAGGTTGCAATATCTTGCCAGCTATGCAGGATCAGAGGCAATGCTATACGGTTATCTAAACTAAAAGCCATAAGAATCCAGTGTTTTATTTTTTTCCCAGAGGCACTTCATGTGGAAGGGGTAGTAATATAAACTTTTCAGGGGGCTCATTTGGTTGGAAAATCAAAAGTTCTAGTGCGCTTTTTGAGAGTCAAAAGTGATCGGAGGGCAACAAACCCCCCACTCCTTTTCCCCCAAATGCACACAATAATTTTTTTTGGATAGACGCTTTGTTAAAATTAGTTCAAATATCAGATAACGAAAACTCCGGGGTCAACACAACCCTCTCACAACACAGTCCTTGCCGGGGGCAAATGTTGTAAGTTATGCCCTGGGGGCATATATGGTTATTATGGAAAGGATGATCGTATAAACTTCAGAGGGGGCTCATTTGATTAGAAATCGGAAGCTCTAGTGTTCTTTTTAGGATTCACAAGTGATTGGAGGGCTACAGCCCGCCCATCCCCAAGGCCCTATTTTCCCCAAATACATTTGATCAAAATTTCGAGATAGCCATTTTGTTCCAAAAACTTCAAAGATCAAAGAACAAAAACTCCAAGGCTGACACAACCTCCCAATGCCCGGGATCCAGTATTGGAAGTTATATCTGGGGGTATATAAGGTTTTTATATAAGAAGAGGTCGTATAAATTTCTCATGTGACTAGAAATTGAAGGTTCTAGTTCCTTTTTAAGAGTCAAAAGTTATCAGAGGCCATCTACCTACCCCATCCTCTTTTCTCCAAAAGCATCTGATAAAAAATTTGAGATAGATGTTTTGTTCGAAATAGTTCAACAATAAGACAACAAAAATTTCAGAATCAATACAACCCTCCAAAGCCAGAGGAAAGGGTTTTAATTTATGCCCCAGGGGCATTTAAAGTTTTTATGGAATTGGTGGTCGTATGAACTTCAGAGGGAACTCAAATGATTATAAATTGAAAGTTCTAGTTCTCTTTTAAGAGTCAAATGTGACCACCCTAGCCCCCCCACACACAGACACACACCCTCCTTCTCGCAAATGCACCCGTTTAAATTTTAAGGCAATATGTTGTCCAAAATAGACCGAAGATCATATAACAGAAAGTCCTAGGGGTGGGGGTGTTTATACAACCCCCCAGAACCTGGGGGCAAGTATTTTAAGTTATGCTCGGGGGGCATATAAGTTTTTCATGGAAGGGCTGGTCGTATAAACTTTGGAAGGGACTCATTCGATTGGATATCGAAGGTTCTAGTTCCCTCTTTAAGAGTCAAGAGACCGGAGGACTACTAGCCCCTCCCCTCTGCCCATTTTTCCCTTATCAAATTTTTTAGATAGCCATTTAGTTCAAAATAGATCTAAGATAATATAACAAAACTGCAAGGTTGCCAGCTTGAGGGCCAGTGTTGTAAGATACGCTGAAGGAGCATATAGGGTTTTTAGTAGAGTTCTTAAATATGCTCAAAGATCACATAAGCCCGACCCCCCCCCCCCCACTCAAAAATCCTATTAACGATAATTTATCTCAAAAATTGAAGGATATGACCCTGGTCCTCCTTCCCTGATCCAACTCCCCTAAAGAACAACTTATTAATGATACTTTATTCCAAACATATGAGAGCAGACCCATCACTTCCATGGCCCGACCCCCCCCCCCCAAAAAAAAACAACAACTCATCAATGAGTTGATGAGTTGCCCTCTCTCTCTCCGTCCCAGCCCCCTCTCTGTGGCCTAGCCCACCCCAGAAAAAAATAACACAACAGCTTATTGACCCTATATTATTCCAAAAAATCATGGGAGCTAACAATTGGCCCCCCCTCCATGGACCGAACCCCCTCCCCAAAAAATCAAACTTATTTACGATAATTAATTCTAAAACTATGGGAGCTGACTCCTGGCACTTCCTTCATAGCCCAACCACCCCCCCCCCCACACAAAACAAAAACACCCTCCCTCTAAACGAACTTGTTAACGATGCTTTATTTTAAAAATCATGAAAAATGACCCATGTCCCTCCCTCTATAGCCCGACACCTCCATCCATACACAAAAAACTTTTTAACGATGTTTTAATCCGAAAATCATGGGAGCTGACACCTGGCCTTCCCTAAATGGCCCGATACCCCATAAAAAGCAATTTGTTAACAATATTGTGTTCAAAAATAATTGGAGCTGACCCCTGGCCCTCCATCCACGGACCAATTCCCCCTTAAAAACATTCTTCGATGATAAATCATGGGAGCTGACACCCCATGGCCAAAGCCCCCCCCCCCAAAAAAAAAACAACAAATAATGATATTTTATTCCAAAAATCATGGGAGCTGACTCCTGGTCCTCCCTCCATGACCCAAACACCCCCCAAAAAATATTAACAATTCTTTTTTCCTAAGCCATGGGAGCTGACGCTTGGCCCTCCCTCCACGACCCTAACCCTCACCCCAAAAAGTAAACGACATTTTATTCAGAAAATCATAGGAGGTGACTCCCAGCCCTCCCTCTGTGGCCTAACCTCCCCACGAAAAAACAACAACAGCTTATTAACCAAACCCTATTCCGGAAAATCATGGGATCAAACCCTTGGCCCACCCTCCATGGTCCGAACCCCCTCCCAAAAAACCAAATTTATTTACAATAATTTATTTCGAAACTGTGGGAGTTGACTCCTGGCACTCCCTCATAGCCCCCCTCCCCCAATAAAAAACACCCGACCTCTAAAAAAATTATTAACGATGTTTCGTTTAAAAAGTTATAGGAAATAACCCATGTCCCTCCCTCTATGTCCCGAACCCTCGCCCCCTCAAACACAAAGAACTTCTTAACGATACTTTAATCCAAAAATCGTGGAAGCTGACACCTTTTCTTCCCTTAATGGCCCAAAATCCCATAAAAAATAACTTGTTAACAATATTGTATTCACAAATCATGGGAGCTGACCCTTGGCCCTCTCTCCATGGCCCAGTCCCCCTAAAAAAATTATTGTAATATTTTATTCCAAAAAAGATAGTTTAATCCAAACTAAATTACTCAATGGAATACTATCATGTATTTTTAAATATTTAAATATCTGAAAAAATTGGAATAGGGAATAGCCAATAATAAAATTGTTTTGGTAACAGTACTTGGAGCTTTTCATAAAATATGTTGAGGAAACGACCCAGACTTAGGCAAGTGAAAATAGGAACTCCAAAAGAGAAACACTGAAATAAACAAAAACTGTGTCTGGAGGGATACCCCTTGGTAAGCTATGACTAGATAGATAGATAGATAAGTGTGTTGCAAAAGCCCATGGGCCATATACACACAAAAATATAAATAAATAACCAACAAGCAAGGAAATTAAAAAACAGTATGAACTACAAACACGCACAAAAACCGAATACAACGCGAATATGCCTAATCTAACAACAAAAGAAATTAATCATATAAAACTTTTTCTTCTTATTAAGGATTTATCTATATACACTACCACTCGAAATATTGTTGTTGGGTTACTATTTTGCAGATCAACCGGAAGCATCGAATTGGTCCCATGCAAATGAATTCCCCGTAAATCCAAGAGCACCGGGCATTTCTGGAGAAAATTATCCAAGTCTTCATCCTCATCTTTACGAAAGGGGACAAACATACCGCCTATTAGGACCAACTATCATTTTTTTTTTTGTCAAACGTTTTTGAATTAATTTTGACTAATGATTTAATTTGGGATGGGCACAAGGTTTTTAAACCGCTTTTCAACATCTGATCATACCCCACTCTTACTAGTCTATCTTCATTGCTCTTACTTAAAATCAACCAGAATCTATGACTATGATAGTTTTTAAATATTTAAAAAAAAATATTTTAAATGATATATTTTAAATATTTTATTATGATATTTTTAAAGTATGTTTAGATCATTTTCTGACTAATCATTAAGTCATTAATATCTAAAATCATTAAGAAATAATAATAAAAAAAAATCAGTTGAAAGTAAGCGCCATAATAAAACCCAAACCGAACGTAAATCATCCTGTATATGAGGTGGGCTGCTCCCCTCCCTCATCCCTTTCACTTTACCTTACGGTTTATGTTCCCTTTGCAGGTTTTGGTATTACTATTCTTCTGTTCTCTCATTGTTTCAGTACATCAAAAAAGACAAAAATATTGCTGTCATTCCCTAGCTGAGATTTAGTCTTTTCAACCTACCAAATTGAATTTCAGAAATTTTTTGGAGTGGTTTTTAAATTAGAAATACAATCGAAACTGGTTGAAAACTGTGAGACAATTCCCGAATTTTTGAAGTATGTTTAGATCATTTTCTTTTTGAATGTTCTGGCGAACATTCCGGTGAATGGGTAGATCTGAGACTAATCAACAGGCGGTACAAGTATCTTTCCCTTTCAGTATATGTTCCACCAGTATCCTTGTGGTTAAATCGCTTGTTTCAGAAAGAATATATACCTTTAAGTTTGAATATCCACAAACGTTTCAAGAACAGAATACTCAAATGCAAGCGCAATATGATAAAAAAAAAAAAAAAAAAAAAAAAACAAAAAAACATCAAACCTACCTCAACAATTTACGGGTTTATTTATCTGCCTTTGCTTTAAACCACATAATATTCAGTTCAAACTAACCACTTACATTCGTCAACTGGCTATACTTTTTGCACTCTAAAATGTTTTCACTTAAACATAAGTTAAATTTTAGAGTAAATAGCGTTGGTTAAGGGGCGCAGTATCCACTGTAGAGGGTATTCCCCGTTAACAGTAACCTTTATTGTAATTTCGTTTAAAAGAACTTGTCTTGTCAGGTTAACTTCATGAAAGACTGAACCTTGTTCGCAGAATTTAAAGGCAAAGAAAGCGAGAATTACATACTCATCCAAGATTTCTTCGTCTGATTCTTTATCCTCTCTTCTGTTTAATTCTGCTTTATCCTCCTTTTCATCGATGACTATCTCTCGTAAGACAGCTAAAAAAAGAAAAATGAAAAAAAAATTTCATAAAAAAGGATTTATAGGAAGAAATTGTTTGTTTCTTATTTGGCACAAAATAAGTCATTTTCTCCATTTATGAAACATTTTTCATGGAGTACACAAGAATTCATCAAGACAGCACTGCTTCGTAAAAGGCATTGCCATTACGTTTCAGTTATGTCAAGTAAGGGTGTTGGTATCTCTAAAGATTCTGGTATAGCGTTTGGCACATAGAGCTAATATAACTAAGTGTCTGTAAATAGGTGACTATATAAAAAAAACTATATAAAGGCTATATAAAGATGTAAGAACTATATAAGAACTATATAAAGACTATATAAAAAATACTTTAAAAGACTATTTATATAAAAATGACAATTAAGGGTGTTGGTATCCCTGAAGATTCTGGTATAGCGTTTGGCACATGAAAGCTAATATAACTAAGTGCCTGCAAATAGGTGACTAAATAAAAAAAAGACTAAGATTTAAAGAGTCAGTCAATTTATTTGTAAATCATCCATATAGTTTGAGATTACGTGGGTCCCTAGATGCACATATTTTTAGCCATTTCAGCATTTTGAATGAAAGAAATGGGTCAAGATTTTGATAAATTACCACTGATGGCTGATTGCTCAGCGGCAAAAAAGGGAACTGAAGAGGGACTAGTTGTCATGTGGTCAAATCGAATATTTCTCTAAACAAATTTTTACAGCTATTCATCCTATACAAAAAGCTAAAAAAATAATGTTAGAGACCTGTCACTCTTTACTAAGCTGACTTTGAGAAAAGAGATTGTGCCACAGAAAAGGAAAGATTTCTCCCATTATATGTGCATAAACAACAGTTTTGACATGAACTTCAGTAAAACTACAATAAAAATTTCGAGATAATTTTCCAATTGATTCCAAATTCTGAAGAGTTACTAGTTTTCCGTCTTAATTACTTTACACTCATAATTTTTTTTTTATTTCTAATGACCAATATAATTTTTACTTATCTATATATATAAAAATAAGGTGTCTGTGTGTGTGTGTGTGGGTCTGTCGAGTGACGTCATGTTCGTGTGTCGACTGACGTCATGTTTTCGACTGACGAAATTACAGACCGGGACATCGGGACACAAATGACGACCGGGACACCGGGACATAGAGAATATAAATGACGATCGGGACACTCAAAGAGAAAGCGACCGGGACACAAGGAATGTTCGATTAGCAATCACCATCAACAAAGCACCGGGACACAAATGACGACAGGGACACAGGGAGTATAAATGACGACCAGGACATAAGTAAAAAAAAACTAAAAAAACTAAAAAAAAGGTAAAAACTGCAAAAAATAAAAAGAAAAAAAAACTAAAAACTAATAAAAAAGCTAAAAAACTAAACAAACTAAAAAAGAAAAAAACGAGAAAACCAAAACTAAAAAAAAAAAAAAACTAAAAAGGTAAAAACTACAAAAAAAACTAAAAAGAAAAAAGAAAAAAAAACTAAAAAAAAGTAAAAACCAAAAAAAACTAAAAAGAAAAAAAGGGGGAAAAACACAAAAATTTATTTCATCATATACCAATTCAAAAACGAATGTTTATACAGACCGGGACACCGGGACACAAATGACGACCGGGACACAGGGACACAACTACAACGGGGACGCCGGGGGCACGGGGGGATATATAAATGACGACAGGGACACAGGGAATGCTCGATTAGCAATCACCATCAACAAAGCTCAAGGGCAATCATTAGAATCATGAGGTATAACTAAAAAAACTAAAAAAAGGTAAAAAACTGAAAACTAAAAACAAGACCAATTCAAAAACGAATGTATATACAGACCGGGACACCGGGACACAAATGACGACCGGGACACCGGGACACAAGGAATATAAATGACGACCGGGACACTCAAAGAGAAATTAAAGACTGGGACACCGGGACAGAAATGACGACGGGACACAGGGAATATAAATGACAACCGGGATACAGGGACACAACTACAACGGGGACGCCGGGGGGCACAGGGGGATATATAAATGACGACGGCGACACAGGGAATGGTCGATTAGCAATCACCATCAACAAAGTTTAAGGGCAATCATTAGAATCATGAGGTATAGATCTGAATACGGATTGTTTTCCCATGCACAATTATATGTTGCATGTTCAAAAGTCGGTAAACCTGACAATCTATTTATATGCACAGACAGTGGGACAGCGAAGAATGTTGTATATTCGCAAGTTTTACGTAGTTAAAAACATAGTTGCACGGAGCATAAATGGGAGACAGTAACAACGGCCATCAAAGGGGTAAAATTAACCTGGACAATCTGTCTTGGCTTTTTTCTACAATTGGCCATGACTTCCACTTTTCCCACAACTATTCCCTTTTTTTTTAAATTATATATATATATATATATATATATCTTCTATATATATAAAAATAAGTTGTCTGTCTGTGGATGGATCAGGTGACGTCACCTGAAAAAACTGGATCAGGTGACGTCAAAACTGAAAAAACTAAAAAAGGCAAAAACTACAAAAAAAACTAAAAACTAATAAAAAAAATAAAAAAGCTAAAAAACTAAAAAAACTAAAAAAAGGCAAAAACTACAAAAAAAACTAAAAACTAATAAAAAAGCTAAAAAACTAAAAAAACTAAAAAAAGGCAAAAACTACAAAAAAAAACTAAAAACTAATAAAAAAAATAAAAAAGCTAAAAAACTAAAAAAACTAAAAAAACTAAAAAAAGGTAAAAAACTAAAAAAACTAAAAACTAAAAAAAAGGAAAAAACTGAAAAATAAGCTAAAATAAAGGTAAAAACTAATAAAAAACTAAAAAAAAAACTGAAAAAACTAAAAAAAGGCAAAAACTACAAAAAAAACTAAAAACTAATAAAAAAAGTAAAAAAGCTAAAAAACTAAAAAAACTAAAAAAACTAAAAAAAGGTAAAAAACTAAAAAAAAAAAAAAATAAAAAAAAACTAAAAAAAGGAAAAAACTGAAAAATAAGCTAAAATAAAGGTAAAAACCAATAAAAAACTAAAAAGAAAAAAAGGAAAAAACTAAAAAAAATTTTCATCTAAAAAACTAAAAAAAACTAAAAAAGGTAAAAACTAAAAGAACTAAAAAAGAAAAAAATAAATGACAACACTCAAAGAGAAAGCGACCAGGACAAAAGGAATGTTCGATTAGCAATCAACAAAGCACCGGGACACAGGGAGTATAAATGACAACCAGGACATAAGTAAAAAATAAAAACTATCTATATATATAAAAATAAGTTGTCTGTGGATCTGTGGATCGTGGATCAGGTGACGTCACCTGAAAAAACTGGATCAGGTGACGTCAAAACTGAAAAAACTAAAAAAAGGCAAAAACTACAAAAAAAACTAAAAACTAATAAAAAAAATAAAAAAGCTAAAAAACTAAAAAAACTAAAAAAAGGCAAAAACTACAAAAAAAACTAAAAACTAATAAAAAAGCTAAAAAACTAAAAAAACTAAAAAAAAGGCAAAAACTACAAAAAAAAACTAAAAACTAATAAAAAAAATAAAAAAGCTAAAAAACTAAAAAAACTAAAAAAACTAAAAAAAGGTAAAAAACTAAAAAAACTAAAAACTAAAAAAAACTAAAAAAAAGGAAAAAACTGAAAAATAAGCTAAAATAAAGGTAAAAACCAATAAAAAACTAAAAAAAAAACTGAAAAAACTAAAAAAAGGCAAAAACTACAAAAAAACTAAAAACTAATAAAAAAAGTAAAAAAGCTAAAAAACTAAAAAAACTAAAAAAACTAAAAAAAGGTAAAAAACTAAAAAAAATAAAAAATAAAAAAAAACTAAAAAAAAGGAAAAAACTGAAAAATAAGCTAACATAAAGGTAAAAACCAATAAAAAACTAAAAAGAAAAAAAGGAAAAAACTAAAAAAAATTTTCATCTAAAAAACTAAAAAAAACTAAAAAAGGTAAAAACTAAAAGAACTAAAAAAGAAAAAAATAAATGACGACACTCAAAGAGAAAGCGACCAGGACAAAAGGAATGTTCGATTAGCAATCAACAAAGCACCGGGACACAGGGAGTATAAATGACGACCAGGACATAAGTAAAAAAAAAAATTAACAAAACTAAAAAGAAGGTAAAAACTACAAAAAAAACTAAAAAGAAAAAAAAACTAAAAACTAATAAAAAAACTAAAAAATCTAAAAATCTAAATAAACTAAAAAAGAAAAAAAAAGGAAAAAAATAAAGGAGAAAAACAAAACTAAAAAACGAATGTATATACAGACCGGTACACCGGGATACAAATGACGACCGGGACACAGGGAATATAAATGACGACCGGGACACAGGGACACAACTACAACGGGGACACCGGGGGAAACAGGGGGATATAAATGACGACCGGGACAAAAAAACTAAAAAGAAAAAAAAACTAAAAACTAATAAAAAAACTAAAAAATCTAAAAATCTAAATAAGCTAAAAAAGAAAAAAAAAGGAAAAAAATAAAGGAGAAAAACAAAACTAAAAAACGAATGTATATACAGACCGGGACACCGGGATACAAATGACGACCGGGACACAGGGAATATAAATGACGACCGGGACACAGGGACACAACTACAACGGGGACACCGGGGGAAACAGGGGGATGTAAATGACGACCGGGACACCGGGACAGGGAATGGTCGATTAGCAATCACCATCAACAAAGCTCAAGGGCAATCATTAGAATCATGAGGTATAGATCTGAATACAGATTGTTTTCCCATGGACCATTATATGTTGCATGTTCAAGAGTCGGTAAACCTGACAATTTATTTATATGCAAAGACAATGGGACAGCAAAGAATGTTGTATATTCGCAAGTTTTACGTAGTTAAAACCATATATATATATATATATATATATATATATATATATATATATATATATATATATATATATATATATATATATATATATATATATATATATATATATATATATATATATATATATATATATATATCTATCTATATTCACAGGTGGGACATAGGGACACAACTACAATGGCGCGTAACTATTATGGCGCGTAACGACTTACGCGCGCGGGGGGGCTTGGGGGGGCGCGAAGCGCCCCCACCAACTAGGTGTTGGGGTGGCGCGAAGCGCCACCCCAACAGCTAGTATATATATATATATATATATATATATATATATATATATATATATATATATATATATATATATATATATATATATATATATTTATATATATATTATTAAATATATATATATAATTAAATATATATATATATTTTTTTTTTTATATATATATATATATATATATATATATATATATATATATATATATATATATATATATATATATATATATCTCTATATTCACAGGTGGGACACAGGGACACAACTACCATGGCGTGTAACTAATATGGCGCGTAACGACTTACGCGCGCGGGGGAGCTTGGGGGGGGGGGCCAAAGCGCCCCCACCAACAGCTAGTAAATATATAATAAGCTATGAATATTTTGAAACTTTGAGCATTTATTTGTGTTCTATCTTGGTTATTCTGTCTTTATAATTTTTTATTTGTTTATGAACGAATTGATCTTATTTTTAGTAATGTTTTTTCAACTAAAATTAAGGAACAACATCAAAATTTCAGAAGAACAAAAATTATTCCGTATGGGAGGAGCTATCCTATCCCCAATCTTCACTCTTTACGCTAAAGACTTAAATTAAAGTTGAAATTTACTATTATAATTCTGAACAAAACAAAGTAAAAAGAAACATAGGAAACGTTCCTATAATTAGCATATAATGAAACAATATCAACTAGAAAACGAACACAAAACAGAATTTTAAGAAATGCGTTCAGTATGAGTTATTAATTAGAAATAAAGAGCGGTATTAAAATTTGGTACCATTAGAAAGAATCAAATAATAAGCCACAAATCAAACCAACAGGAAATACAATAAATGGATCATTGCAGAGAATAAAAAAAGAAGAAAAAAGCAGAGAATAAAAAAACCCATCGTTTTCAAAATTTCTTAACTAAAACAATTACCATGTAGATCCTCATCTTCTGTATCAGATTCATCTGGGTTCCGGATATAATTTGATGACCTTCTTTTTTGTTGCGCATACATGGAATCTCTCAAAATCTAAAGTTTGACTGTAGATTTTTGTTCAACTTACCATATAATGAAATAATATCAATTAAAAAACGAACACAAAACGAAATTTTATGAAATGCGTTCAATTTAAAAGCTTTTAATTAGACATAATGAGCGGTGTTAAAATCTGGTGCCATTAAAAAGAATTAAATAATAAGCCGAACATAAAACCAACAGGAAATACAATAAATGGATCATTGCAGAGAATAAAAAAAAAAAAAAAAAATCTTTTTCGAAATTTCTCAATTAAAACAATTACCATCAAGATCCTCATCTTCTGTCTCAGATTCATCTGAGTTCCAGATATAATTAATGGCCTTTTTTTGCTGCGCATACACGGAATCCCTCAAAATCTATGGTTTGACTTTAGATTTTTGTTCAAATAACCTTGTAATGAAATTATATCAATTAAAAAACGACCACAAAACAAAGTTTTAAACAATGCGTTCAATTTAAAAGTTTTGAATTAGATATAATGAGCGGTGTTAAAATCTGGTGCCATTAAACGAATTAAATAATAATCCAAACCTCAAATAACAGGAAATACAATAAATGGATGATTGCAGAGAATAAAAAAACAACATTTTTTTCGAAATTTCTAAACCAAAACAATTACCATCAAGATCTTCATCTTCTGTGTCAGATTCGTCTGAGTTCCATATATAATTGATGACCTTTTTTTTTGCTGCGCGTACAGGGAATCTCTCAAAATCTACAGTTTGACCGTAGCTAACCTCATCATCATCATCTAAAGTGATCACTTGGTGGCAGTCTAAAAACACACAAGGTAAGTATAAATTAAGGCCAGAGTTCAAAGAAAGGGAGTACGACAAATAGGAAGGAGGCAGGGCTAGGATGACGAATAAGAAAGCTTCCAAGTCTTTTTTTAGTTGGAACGATATTAATAATAGGATTCTAGTTGCTTAATTTATAACCAAAAAGTGCAAGGTATCAGTCATAGTTGTATACGCTCCTGTAGAACTGACTGACGGAGATAGTAGTACCTCAACTGAATTTTACATGCAGCTACCAGCCCAAATAGACAAAATCCAAGGTAGAAATTTACACATTTAAACTACAAGAAGAAATTTAGTCTGTCATAGAGTTGTATTTTTAAGTATGTGATGAATGTGAACAACAACAGCAGTCTTCTCCTAACATTCACAGAACATTCATAAATGTAGGTCAAGACGGCAGTCTGCACCATTATCCACAGTCATCACTGAAGATAACAAAACACCCATTAAATTTACTTATGGTCATGGCGGATCTATCAGTCATTAAAAAATTGTTGAAGTCCTACAAATCGGCCCCCTCCCCCTAGCGTCAAAGAAGGCCAATTACAGTTCAAGCTGACCAAAAACGCTCGAAAAAAACAATAAAGGCATATATGATAGAAAAAGGAACAGGGCTCATGTTGCTACTACTTCAGCACACAGAGGTAGGTTTAACACACATCCAAAGGCATAGTTAGATTTCCCCAAATGAAGAAGTATAAGGATTAGCAATGACAACTGAAAATAGACAGCCAAATAACAGCTACTAAGTTTACAAAAACCGTTAAGAATCCAATTCATAATAGTTTCCTCCCTCTACAACCCCCCCCCCCTAAAGAAAAAATACAGCTTCATCATTTGCTAGTGAAATCACTAAGCTGAAAATTTTCCTGATTCTAACTCCATTTTCAACAAGAGCTAAGAGCTCATATGGCACTTGTGACGAGGCGAGAAGAGCTAAGAGCCAAGAGATCATATGGTATGAGCTCTAACAAAATTCTATGAATCAATAGATTGATTTAAAAAGGAAAATAAGAGGCTTAATTCCGGTCAAGATTTAAAATAAGAGCTCTGAGTCACAAAGTCCTTCTAAATATCGAAATTCATTAAGATCCGATCACCCACTCGTAAGTTATAAATACCTAATTTTTTCTAATTTTTCCACTCCCTTTTGCCCCCCAGATGGTCGAATCTGGGAAAACGACTTTAACAAGTCAAATTGTGCAGCTCCCTGACACGCATACCAATTTTCATCGCCCTAGCACGTCCAGAAGCACCGAACTCGCCGAATCACTGAACCCCTCCCCCCAACTCCCCCAAAGAGAGCGAATCCAGTACGATTCTGTCAATCACGTATCAAGGACATTTGTTTATTGTATCCACCAAGCTTCATCCCCATTCCTACACTCCAAGTGTTTTTCCAAGATTTCCCCCTCCAAATCCCCACAATGTCAAAAGATCTGGTCGGGATTTAAAATAAGAGCTCTGAGACATGAATTCCTTCTAAAAATCAAATTTCATTACGATCCGATCATCTATTCGTAAGATATAAATAATCCAATTTTCATGTTTTCTAAGAATTCCGGTTCCCCCCTCCAACTCCCCCGAATGTCACAGGATCTGGTCGGAATTTGAGGTTAGAACTTTAAAGCACAAGATCCTTCTAAATATCAAATTTCATTAAGATCTGGTCACCCTTTCGTAAGTTACAAATACCTCAATTTTCAAAATTACCCCCCCCCCTTCCAATTCCACCAAAGAGGGCAGATCCGGTCCAGTTATGTCAGTCACGTATCTTAGACAGGTTTCTATTCTTCCCATCCAGTTTCATCCTGATCTCACCGCTTTAAGTATTTTCTAAGATTTCCGGTCCCCCCAACTCCCCCCCCCCCCAATTACGCTTGATCCGGTTGAGATTTAAAATAAGATATCGGAGTTACGAGGTCCTTCTAAATATGAAGTTTCATGAAGATCCGATCACTCCTTCGTAAGTTAAAAATACGTCATTTTTCTTATTTTTCAGAATTACCCCCCCCCCCCCCCGCAATTGAGCGGATCCGTTCTAATTATGTAAATCACGTATGCAAGACTTCTGCTTATTTTTCCAACCAAGTTTCATCCCAATCCCTCCAATCTAAGCGTTTCCCATCATTTTAGGTCTCCCCACCCCAAACTTCCCCCAATGTCACCAGATCCGATCAGGATTTAAAATAAGAGCTTTGAGACACGATATCCTTCTAAAAATCAAATTTCATGGAGATCCAATCACCCGTTCGTAAGTTAAAATACCTCATTTTTTCTAATTATTCAGAATTACCCCCCCCCCCAATACCCCAAAGAGAGCGGATCCGTTCTGGTTATGTCAATCATGTATCTAGGACTCGTGTTTTTTTTCCACCAAGTTTCATCCCGATCCCTCCACTCTAAGTGTTTTCCAATTTTTAGGTTTCTCCCTCCCAACTCCCCCCCCCAATGTCACCAGATCCGGTCGGGTTTAAAATAAGAGCTCTGAGCCACGATATCCTTCTAAATATCAAATTTCATTGAGATCCGATCACCCGTTCGTAAGTTAAAAATACCTCATTTTTTTTTATTTTTTTCAGAAATACCCCCCCCCCCCCAACTACCCAAAAGAGAGCGGATCCGTTCCGTTTATGTCAATCATCTATCTAGGACTTGTGTTTATTTTTCCCACCATGTTTCATCCCGATCCCTCCACTCTAAGTGTTTTCCAAGTTTTAGGTTTCCCCCTCCCAACTCCTCGCCCCCATCACCAGATCCGGTCGGGATTTAAAATAAGAGCTCTAAGACACGATATCCTTCTAAACATCAAATTTCATTGAGATCCGATCACCCGTTCGTAAGTTGAAAATACCTCATTTTTCTAATTTTTAAGAATTACCCCCCCCCCAACTACCCCAAAGAGAGAAAATCAGTTCCGATTATGTCAATCATGTATCTGGGACTTGTGCTTATTTTCCCCATCAAGTTTCATCCCGATCCCTCTACTCTAAGTGTTTTCCAAGATTTTAGGTTTCCCCCCTCCAACCCCCCCCCCCCCAATGTCATCAGACCCAGTCGGGATTTAAAATAAGAGCTCTGAGACACAATATCATTCCAAACATCAAATTTCATTAAGATCAAATCACCCGCTCATAAGTTAAAAATACTTCATTTTTTCTATTTTTTCCGAATTAACCGCCCCCTACTCCCCCCCCCCCCCAGATGGTCAAATCGGGAAAACGACTATTTCTAATTTAATCTGGTCCAGTCCCTGATACGCTCGCCATATTTCATCATCCTAGCTTAGCTGGAAGTGCCTAAAGTGGCAAAACCGGGACTTTAGGTTTTCCCCCTCGAACTCCCCCCAATGTCATCAGATCCGGTCGGGATTTAGCATAAGAGCTCTGAGACACAATATCATTTCAAACATCAAATTTCATTAAGATCCAATCACCCGCTGATAAGTTAAAAATACTTCATTTTTTCTATTTTTTGCAAATTAACCGGGCCCCCACTCCCCCCCAGATGGTCAAATCGGGAAAACGACTATTTCTAATTTAATCTGGTCCGGTCCCTGACACGCTTGCCAAATTTCATCGTCCTAGCTTACCTGGAAGTGCCTAAAGTAGCAAAACCGGGACCGACAAACAGACCGACAGACAGACCGACAGACCGACAGAATTGGCGACTGATATATGTCACTTGGTTAATACCAAGTGCCATAAAAACGCATCTCTGATTTCAAACAAACATGAGTACATTAGGTTTTTAATTTATTTCCTCTAAAAAAGGTATGCTTGGAAACATTTGCCACCATCAAGTCTCCGTCCCAAAATTAAAAATGCAAGAATGTTTAAAAAAAATTAAATAGCCCAGTGAAAAAAAAACCAAAAAACAAATAAATGGACAGGAAACAGCATTATATGCTTGCATGCCAGTGTAAAGTTTTCATAGTTTGGGAATTACTGCATAAGAGACTACGAGTCTACTTTATCAAAACCAAGCCATATTTGTGAATTATTTACTTACTGTTATTTTATTTTGGACTTTTATAATGCAGTAGTAGCCTAATATTTGAATCAACAAGTTCAAAAATTCTTGAGAAGCAGCTGTAGTGAAAATCCAGCGGAGCTTGCAAAGCATGTAGATTCCGTGTTTTGACGTGGGAGTTCTATCCTACAATTTAGCCTCCGAAGTGTAATAAAATCTATTTGTGAAATATTCACCAGTGGTTTGGATTAAAAAACTAACGTAAACTGTCACCATCAAACCTTGAATAAAACTGAAAAAGTTGACTTGTAATGCTGACTAAATCCAAGGAGAAAAAAACGAAGATATTTTGGACATTCAACTGTGAAACACGTATGTGTGCATACATACACATTTTATTAAACTTTTTATTCTTTTTATTAAACTTTAAAAAATATTTTGCAAAGTAGTCTATAATTTTTTTTAATGAATCGACTTCGATCTTACATTACCCAATTCATTTTCAATGGTGATGAGAGTTGCAACGAAATTATTAGTTGTTTTTGTTCTGAGAGAACAGGAACGTAAGGTGTAGATGGATAATCTTGCCTTGTTAATATGACTGGAATGAGTGTTTATTCTTTTTTATCCTTCCTTTCGTCATCCCCAAAAGTCAAGAACTTGGCATCAATTAAAGCATCCGGGGCCGGCAATTTCATCATCCATATGAACAAAATCCTCAAAGATAAACTCATCACAGTTTGGTCGAAGCAAACCTTTTGTGTCTAGGGGGACGAATCCTATTAAATTTTGTGACTATGATAACCGTGGGGGGAGGATCTCTATTTCCTTAGCAAACCCACTTTTTTAAGCAGTTATGTAGGGTGGTAGAACTGTTATTTTTCCAGGCCTTACCAATCATAATTGTAGAGGTCAAAACTGTTATTTTTCAAATTTCACTTCTGTCAATGCTATCAAGCAGAATTTATATATTTTTATAGAGCACTGCTCAACAAGATACCCTTGTTGCAAATTCAAATTAGCGAGGTGTTTCTTTTTCAGTTTATCTAGAGTTTTTTAAGGGACCATGAAAAAGACTTTTTCATTTTCATTATTCTATCCATTTCTACCTTGGATTTCTTCTATATCAAAATATAGGGATGTCAATTCCACAAAATACTGGTGAGTTGAGGGTTGGGGGGGGGGGGGGGGTGAAATTGACTTTTAAAAATTAAGGGAGGGGTTTATAGTTTTTTCGATCTTTTTCCCAATAAAAATGTAAAAGAATGTATTTTTAAATGAAAACACTAAAAAAGGCATTTTCCAAAATTTGTAGGGGGATGTAAAAAATACAAAGGGAGCAATTGCCAACCCCTCCATTCATTTACGCTACAGCTAAAACTGTAACCTATGATTTGTTATTTCAAAGCTCAGAAACTTTTAAATGTTAGCTTTGGCGGAAATCAATCACCATTTGTGTAGCATACGTCTGGTCCCTTTTGATTTAGGATTGTTGTACTTTGGTCACAATGATATTCAGTCATTAAGGACCATTCTCCAAACAAGAGATGGATACATATATGAATTTATTCAACAAGTAAACCTTTCTAATAAAGTATGTCTATCACAAAGGTAGCATTTATATAACTTGGAACTATTACAGCCGGATTGCCTGGTGGCGTATAGTTTGTACCTTTTGGATAAGATGATTGAAATTGGTTCTTTAATTTTGGTCCACTCATGTGTAGGGCTGTAGAGACACATGGGTCATTAGGCTGCATTAAATCTGCTTCCAGCCTCAAAAAGAAAACTAGATTTCCAAGTTTATAATCCAATGAGCTTTTGTCAGCTGGTGACCTTGGGTGGGAAGGGGTAATGCATTGGAGACACATAACTTTTTGCAAGTGAATCCTATTGCATTAGCCATGTCTAATATTAAAAGCTTAATCACTTGTTTTCTTCATTGAATCTGATCTATTCTTTTGTAACTGTCTCTATAGTTTACAAGGTTAAAGTATTCCAAACGAGCTGGAATGCAAAATTAATATTAAAAAATATTCTTTTTAGACCCATTTGAAGTTTAGAGGAAGTCAACATCAAATAGGTAATAGTCTTAGGAAAGCAACATAGGTGGAAAAAAAACAACAAAAAACAAGTAGCCTACCATCAGGAAAGAATGGGTCAGATTCTACTGTTTCATTTGTGTAGACATCTGAATGACTATCACTTGTATTTCCGTTTTTTTCAGTATCTAGTAGGTGTTGGCTTGAATTTCCACTAAGAGCTTGCTGAAGGTGAGATATTGAAGCACCTGTTTTTGCTACAGCTTTACATGTTCCAAATGTCTTTCTAGCTTGCTGTGGATGAAAAGTTTTCTTGGCCTTGTGCTTATAAGGAATCATCTTGCATCTAAAATGAAAGGAATCTAAAAACCAATCCACAATAATGAATTTATTTATTTTTTTTTTATTTTGTGACAATATTATTTTGATGGCATTAAGAATGTAATGCTTGGTTATCACTAAATACAAGATTTACATTTGCAATTAATATTTTGCCCTGAGCTGTTAAAAATCATTACAAATTTTTATAGGAGAATATAAACTTTTGGGAAATATGGAACATCTGTCTCCAGGAAAGGAAAGAACAGGAAATAAAACACAACAAGTAAATTTTTAGGCTGCAATTTTTATTTTTCTAACATGGCACTTTAGGCCTATCTGAGGGAAAGGGAATTCCCTTCAGCAATCCCTCATAAGTTGCAACATACCTACTTGCCTGTTAAAAGTTGACAGAAAGAGAGGGTATAGGGTGATGGAAGAACTATTTGGCCTACTTAGTGCCTCCAGGACGTTTTTGCACCAAATTGGAACTTACTTTGTTTTTTTTTCCACCATATTAGGTCTGCCCTTGTTTTTGAGTAGATTTAATAACTAAATAGTTGTTTTACATATTTCACAACAATTATTTTGTCAGTTCATTGAAATTGTACATTTCATAGATTTTTGTACAAAAAATTGATATCACATACTTTTATGAGATCTTTAGGGATTTACAATAAACTTTAATAAAGAAATTGTGCCTGACTATGTTCAAAAGTTAATTTTCTTGCAAGGGCCCTACTTCCTAATTTCAACAATAAGAACAAAGATTAAGCTCCAATTTCTTGAAAAATACAAAACTATATGAAGTTGGTGAGGCATACATTATACCATTTACATGTCACGGGCTCATTACCATGTTATTGTTATTTCTATAAGGTAAACTATAAGGTATAAGGGTAGTTATTTCTATAAGGATGTGTCTATAAAAACTTCAGAAGTTATACACTTACCAACTTCTTGCAATAAGCTCAAATTTGGACAAAAAAAAGTACTATCCTGTAACGCAATAACTTTGACATAACTGATATACTTTGATATTAACGGTAAAACTCCATTTCAGTTCACACTCTGTAGCACAAAACCATCTTGCTTGGCTCCAGGTGAGATTTATACAAATTTCTAAAATGTAATGTTATATTTATCAATCCAGCATGATGGTAAGAATTTCTATAAAAACTTCAGAAGTTATACACTTACCAACTTCTTGCAATAAGCTCAAATTTGGACCAAAGAAAAAAAAAACAAAAAAAAAAAAAAAAAACATCAAAGAAGTGCTATCCTGTAACACAATTACTTTGACATAACATCGTTATACGTTTATTTGTCAACACATTGAAGAATAATGCTTTGCATCATTCCCCCAAATCTGCTCTAACATTACATGCTTCTCTGGTATAAGTTTTTTTGAGATCTCAGGGTTTATTAAGCTCAAGTTTAGACCCAATATTTCAGCAATTAAAAAGAAAGCATTTTCTATTTTCTTGGGCTAAAGTGAACATTTTGATAGTTCAAATGTTTGCTATATGATGTCATTTTATAAATCAACCATCAGTGCAACAAAATTTATTGTTTTGGCATTGCCTTAACAAGCATGACCAAACACATTCACTGAAAAACCTGTAGCCAAGCAACAGAGAAGTTTCTTATCCAAAGCACTCTCTGAATAATCAAAGGTTCCAATGCCTTAAATTGCCATCTCTTTTATTCTAATCTAAGCATATTGTTCAATTAATTTATTTAGTATTATGAATACCACTGACAATATTAATTACCAATGTTTCTTAATATTTACAGGTTACCTAGCCACAGACGGGCTAATCGTCCTCAAACTGTACTCCCCAAAAATTAAAAAGTTCTTCAGTTATGTTCAACTTCCATCCAAGAAATGGAATAATTAGAATAATTTACCAGGGGAGATGCTTTGTTAATGTAGGTTTAGGGCTTTTAAAACATCCTTTGTTGATATATACATATATATATATATATATATATATATATATATATATATATATATATATATATATATATATATATATATATATTTACTACTTGAAAGCTCTAGCATAAATTGGTTTTTAAAAAAGTAATTTAAAAAGCAGTGTTGCAAAATTATGTCAGGGTGCTGTTTCATGCAACAAGCCATTGGGCTTATTGTATTATGATCTAATAAATGAATGAAGTTACTTCACTTTGTATTTTATTGTGTAAAAAGCAAATATATAATTTCATCCAAAATTGAAGTGGAAACTTCTTAATTTAATCTATTCCTTCCATAATGCAGGTTTTCGTTACACAGAAAAAAAAGAAAAAGAAAGAAAGAAAGCTAACAGAATTTGATAATCTTGGTGTGAGATTACACTCCTCAACTAGGTAGAACTGAAACAAAATTCAGTTCTACTACAAAATTCAGTTCTAGCATCTACCTCTTGATGCCTGGATGTAGCCCTGGGCTATATATGAATGTTAGTGTTTTTTTTTCAATTTTGCATTATGAACCAACTGTTAATGGCAAATAAATACAAAAAAGAATTTCAACCAAAGAATTTCACTAAACCAAAAAATTCAGCCAACCCTTTTGTTGAGTTTCTATAACAGGGATAGAATAAACATCTTGTTGTTATTGCAGTCAGTTTTGGATGGGAATCTTGCACAAATTTTTTTTTTAAATTTTTAAATCTGTATATCCCAATACACTGATTAAAAAATATATTTTCTACATTCCTGTTCATATTTCTTTCCAACAGTTTTCTAATTGAGTTGTTTCCTTTTATCAGTGGCATGTTATCAATGAAAGTCATAATTGACATGTTTATTTTTATCAGCTCTTTTATATCTTGTGCATAAAATTTAGGGGCAAGTGAAGCCTCAACAGTTCAACTTTATATTGAAAAACGGACAACTAACTATATAGATTGTTAGCTGTATGATTAACAGTTGATGTTAGTTCTACTTGTAAGCTGTTGAGCAATGGTAAATTTTTGGTTTGGAATTAATTTACTGGCTAAATTATGCCACTCAATGTGCCTTCTCAACTAGCAAATTCCCTTGGATCAAGCTTGCTGTAAAAGGCATAACAAGTTTGCCAAAACAATCTAAAATCGAGCATAAAGCCTCAAAAAAGCTTGCTTCAAGCCTACTAGTTGCCCAGCTTTTACCTTGTTTCAAGCTTAAATCAAAGCCCAAAACAGGTCAATAGCTGGTAAGGGATGCTCAAACTCAATCTACATGTAGGAAAACAAGTCTCACCATTTGTTGCTTAGATGTTTTATATCACTCTTAATTTGTATATATTAGTCAATGTAGAAAATCCAACACAATTTGAACACTGGCAGATCCAGGGGGACCCTGGGCTCCTAAGATTTTTCTGGTGCCCTCTGCAGTAATGCTTGCTTACAAATTGCTTAGTGTGCGCATTGTTTATTTACCGGCCAGCTTATTGCTGTTATTTTTTATAGGTGCTTGGGTTTTGAATAAATAGACTTCAAGCAATCCGACGCAAATACTACATGGTGTCAGAAGTGGGATGGATGCAGAAACGCCTAGAATCAACTGGAGCTTGGATAATCTAGAATCCGAATGGACAAAATTTGAAAACCATGCTAAGTTAATGTTCATTGGACCACTTGCCGGAAAGACAGCAAAACAGCAATGTGCATATCTTCTCATCTGGGCAGGCAAACAAGGGAGAGAAATCTTCAGCACATTTGACCTAACTGAGGCTGAAAAAGAAGACGTTGATACACACTTCACAAAATTCAGAGAATATGCAGCCCCAAAGAAAAATCAAGTCTTCTCACGATATATCTTCCAAAAGCATGATCAAAAGCAGGAGAGCATAGACAAATACATTACCGATTTGAAAATCCTAGTAAAACCATGTGGTTACACAGACAGACAAAAATCTAAGAGACAGAATAGTGGGTGGAGTGGCCAATCCCAAAATACGTGAGTAACTCCTCTCGGTAGGAGACACCCTATCCCTGAACCGAACAGTAACCCTTTGTAGAGCATTCGAAACAACCCAAGCACAGCTGAAAACCTTCAAAGGCAGAGAAATCAAGCAGGAAATCGATTCCATTGCCAAAAGTCGGCCACACCCCAAGTCCAAGAAACCAGAATGCTACTTATGCGGGGGAACATACTCTCAGAACCATATTTGCCCAGCGAAGGGGAAGACTTGCTCAAAATGCAGGAAGTCAAACCACTTTGCAAAGGTTTGCAGAAGTGCAGAAAAGAAAGCTGTACATACTGTGGAGGACAGTGAAGCAATATCTGAAACAGCAGACGACATAGACAAAGTGTTCATGTACACAATACAGAACAGCACTAGAGCAGATGAAGCATTTGCCGAATTATCCATTGAGGGGCAAATGTGTATAAAATTCAAAATCGACACAGGAGCACAGGTGAACGTGCTACCAGTCCAGTATTACAATAAATTGCCAATAAAACCCAGCCTGATAAAAGGCAGCCATAAACTGACAAGCTACTGTGGATCAGCTATCCCCTATGCGGGAATCAGTCACCTGACCTGCCGATACAAAGATGGAAAGACAGTCACGTGCATTCTACATTGTCAGGTCCAACACAAATCCAATCGTGGGTCTAAAAACCTGCAAAGATCTTGAGCTGATCAAGCTGATATTAAACATCCAAAAAGAAGGCGGGACGACTAGTGCTTACTCCAAATTGGTAAAGGAGTACAAGGACACTTTTGAAGGAATTGGAAACCTGGAAAACAAATGCGAGATCCACCTAAAAGAAAACGCTGTCCCTACGGTTTAGCCTGCGAGAAAAGTACGTTTAGCAATGAAACAGAAACTTAAGGACAAGCTTGACAGACTAGAAGCCCTAAACATAATTGGAAAAGTCAGTGAGCCAACTGAATGGGTAAACGCCATGGTCATGGTCGAAAAGAAGGACGAGAGCGTCCGCCTATGTATAGACCCCGTGAATCTAAACAAAGCAATCTGACGACAGCATTACCCAATCCCCACGTTTGAAGACGCAACAGAGGACTTACACGGCATATCAACCGTAAGCAAGCTTGACGTCCGGTCGGGATACTGGATACTGCCGCTAACCGAACGGTCATCATTCTACACAACGTTTAGCACCGTTTTCGGAAGATACAGATGGAAAAGATACCCATTCGGTCTTGTGTCAGCACAAAATGAATTTCAGCGTCAAATGGACGAGATATTTGAAGGGTTGGAAGGCATCCGCATCCTCATTGACAACATCCTCGTATACGGAAAAAGTCAAGAAGAGCACGAAAATAGACTCTGTGCAGTCCTTAAGCGTGCCAGGGAGAAGGGAGTGAGATTCAATCAGGAAAAATGCACATTCGGAATGGAACAAGTAAAATACTCCGGTCACATCATCAGCAAAGAAGGAATCAAACCAGACCCCGAAAAACTAAACGCCATAAAAAAAATGCCAAGTCCAACAACCAAGGAAGAACTCCAAACCCTTCTGGGCATGCTCAACTTCCTATCCCAATACATCCCCAGTCTCTCATCCAGAAACAAGACCCTAAGAGACCTCATACAAGAAGTAGAGTTCGAGTGGAAACCACATCACGAAGAATGCTTCAGTGCCATCAAGCAGTCAATCACTGACAATCTAGCCTTCTTTGACCACAGCAGCCGCACAGTTGACTTGAAAGTCGACGCATCGAAGCACGGACTAGGGACAGAGATCTCAACCAATGGAAACATGTGTGGCTACGCATCCAGAGCTCTCAGCAAGACTGAACAAAACTACTCGCAACTCAAAAAAGAAATGTACACAATTGTGTATAGATTGAAACATTTCCATCATTACATCTACGGTGAAAGGTAACAGTCACCACCGACCATAGACCACTGGAAACCATCCTGTCAAAACCTCTACACCAAGCGCCCAGACGGCTGCAGAGAATGATGATCCAAACTCTGCCATATGACTTGGAAGTCATCTACATCCCAGGTTCCGACATACCCGTAGCTGACGCGCTCTCGCGACTATCCCTCCCAAACACCGACTTCCAGATGCAGAGAGACATCAAAGCTTATGTTCACTCAGTAATGAAGACACTGCCCGTAAGCAACAGCAAACTCAGGAAAATCCGTCAACTGACCAAACATGATAAACAACTCAGTACTCTTCAGTCTGTCATACAGCATGGTTGGCCATCGATTTGAAAAACATGTCCCGTTGAAGCATCAGCATTCTGGAACATAAGAAGTGAGCTGGCAGAAGTCGACGGAATTGTTTTCAAAGGCCAGAAAATAATCATACCCCAGGTCCTCAGACGAGAAACTCTTACCCAGCTACATGCAGCACATCTTGGCATTGAAAAAACAAAGCAACGCGCGAGGATGCTGGTATACTGGCCAGGCATGAACACTGACATCGAATCCTTCGTCGGACAATGCGAAATATGTGCCTGCCATGCCCTCAACAACCAGAGAGAACCACTCATCAACACAGAAATACCATCACTACCATGGCAACATGTAGCAATAGACTTATTCAACTGGGAAAAAGCCGAATTCCTTATCACGGTTGACTACTACAGCCATTATTTCGAATTCGATCGACTTCAGAACCAAACATCAGCAACAATCATTGGCAAACTCAAGACTCACTTTGCACGCTTTGGGATACCACAGCAGATGACATCCGACAACGGCACTCAACTCTCCTTGCGCAAATTCAACGAATTTGCTCAAACTTGGGGAATTGAACTCAAGACCTCAAGCCCAATATATCCCAAGGCAAATGGACTTGTCGAGAAATCCGTGCAAACATGTAAAAGAATCCTGTCAAAATCAAAGGATAGCAGTAACGACCCATACATAGCTCTCCTAGAGTACCATAACAGTCCAGTAGACAACCTTGCCTCACCTGCACAGCTTCTACAGAGTTGACAGCTTAGATCCTCCCTACCCTCTATGTACCAACACCTGAAACCAAAGTCGGATTTCCTCCATAGTCAAAACGTCATGCAGAGACGCCAGAAATCCCATCATGACAAATCTGTGAAGCCCCTTCCCGAACTTGAGGTTGGAGACTCTGTTTTCGTCAAACGAAAACTGAATGACACATGGACCAAGGGAAAGATAACCGCACGCCATAGCAACCCGCGGTCCTACATTGTCAAAACAACTGATGGCTCAAGACTAAGAAGGAACAGGATTCACATATCCAGACAACCAACCCCACACCACCACCCATACACTACTGGCATGGCCAGCCACAGTGCCGATGATCCTCAAACACCCCACATTGAAAGTGAGCAGATAACAAAAAACTTCACCAGCAAAAGTGAGAAAACCCCAGCTCTACCACCCCCTTCAACAGTCACCAGATCGTCCCCGGTGGAACTTGCGTCAGCAAAGCCTACCTCAGCTGAGCCTACCTCAGTAGGGCCAACCGCGGTAGACACATCACCTGTCAGGGACACCATATACTCGCGGCCGGCGACCACCAACCGCACACCACGACGCACCAGAAGCAGGCGTGTCGTAAAGCCCCCAACGCGACCCGACATGTGACCTCGCAAGCACTATCTTCAAAAGAAGATAGTGCTTTTTTGTCAATTTTATGTCAGGTTTTTTTTTATTTCATCCAAATATCCTATGTTATAGGATAAACTATTTTAGGTCAACATATGAGTAATCAAATGTTTTTATTTTGGTTTATTTCATTTAGTTTTTAATTTGGAATTTATGCAAAAATTTAATTTTTATCTCTCCTATAATTGCAAAAACCCTAATTGCATTAGATTCATATTGTTCTAAACACAATTCCTGGGGCTGGTATATGGATGATATTATTTCAGTATGGAATTATGAGCAGGGGGAATTAAAGAAAAAATAGAGCATCTTAATTATTTGGCTGGGGGGGGGGTGATCTAAGGTTTACTGTTGAATTAGAAAAGGATGGGAAACTTCATTTTCTTGATATTCTTTTAAAAAATGAAGATAGTTTGGATTTTAAATTTAAAATTGACTAATAACAATAGATTTTTATTGTTCAATTCCAGTCATATCTGCCAAGTAAAATTGGTTTGATCATTTCTTTAACTGACCAGATCTTTAGTATTTGCTTTCTGAAAGTTTTTGAGGAGGAGTTGCCATTTCTAAGAAAAATACTAATAAGTAACAACCATTCAAAGTGGTTAATTAACCAGACTTTTTCAAAAAGAAGAAAAATATTTCTAGTGATTTCTAAGGAAGTCTTGTAGATAACTCAGAAGAAGAATATTTTTAATTCTGTACCATATGGGCCAGGATTAAGTGAAAAAACTTAAAAGAATTTTATAGAGTAAAGGTAGGTTCAAAGGTTGTTTAAAGGTAAAGTTAAAAAAGAATTATATAATACATACTATTAAAAAAATTTAAAGGGACAAATAAAAAAAGGAGGGGGACAAAACAAGCAAACAAAACACAAAACTAAATTCTAAGTAAATCCTAAATTCAAGCTTGTTTTAAGCCTCTGGTTTTGAAAACATACCCAAAATAAGCTTGCAAAAAAAACAAAAAATCCTTAGTTTGCCTCAATACTGACCAGCAGACTAAAATCAAGGGATATTTTTATTCAGCCTTGGGTCCTTTATGATTTCTACTAGAAATTATTTTTAGTTCAAGGACTATAATTTGATCAATATCCAAAATATGATTTGTTTGATAAATTCTCTAACAGCTCCCTGTTAGCTTACAAAAACACTTTTCTTGGCAAATAGTTTTTGTTGGAATGGCAGAAACACCAGTAAATTACAAGTCTTGTGAAAAATCAAGCATAATTAAAAATTGATATGACAAGCCTTTCCAGAACTTTACTGAAGACAGGTAAAACCAATATAGGACAAGAAGACTTGGGATCACTAGATGAGTAAGAAGGTTTTAAAGCTGGAAATACTTGAGCAATCTTCCAAGCATCTAGGAGCTTTTGTCTTGACCAAATAAGATTATAAAGACTTAAGATGGCAGTATGAACAGCCATTGGGGACTCAAGAATCCACTTCATATAAATACCATCATGACCTGGGGAAGACTTGGTATTAAGATTTAAGTGCTACACTGAATTCATCTTGGAAAAAAAGTTTCATCAGGCTGCCTTTATATGAACAGGTAAGAGGCAAAGAGCAAAAAGGAGGTTGGGGGGAAAGAGAATCTGAGCAGTCATTCTTATAGATATTAGTAAACATATCTGCCTTCTTTCAGTAAATATATATGTAGGTATGGGGACTTTGGGAGAACAGTATAAATCTTGAATTGATGTAAGAATTACAGTATGATCATATTGCAGAGACAGGACCTTTACCATCTGAACTAGATCATAATATGAAGAAGGAACCAGAAACAAATCTATAGTTGAGAAAGAGTTAGGTGAAATGTTATACCTTGTCTGGAATTTAATGGAGTGAAAATCAAAGTGTCTAGAAAATTAGACAAAATGTAATCTATATCTCTTCCTGCTTTGTTACTACAAGCTGATTGTTCCCAAAGAGGGCAATGGGCATTAAAATCACTGAAAATAAAGGCATTATCACCCAATACTTCACATTCTAAGACACTTTTGATGTCCTTACTCCCACATAGGTTATACAGTGATTTTATGGCAAGATGATTACCATTAGCTAGAGTAATTATTATATCTACAACATCAATTTCATCCCTGAAGAAATTTCACAAAGATGGCAACTTCCCCTCCCTTTCTATTAGTTGATTCATCTTTCCTGTAGTACTTGCACCCAGGCATTTTGATTTTCTTTAACTGATGAAGATTAGTCTCTTGTAGACAAATCATCCTAGTTTTATAATTATTTGTACATTGGATAAGATCAGCAAGTTTATTTGAATTTAAAGAAACACAATTTTATTGTAGGATCTGTAGCTTAGCTAACACAGGGGAAGTTGAATAGGTGACATGCATGATACTTTAAGAGAACTGATGACAATTCTCTTCCTATCTCATTGAAAATAGAATTGGAAAAGTAGTATTCTGCAATTTCTCTTGTTATACTAACTTTTTTGTCTTTAGACAAATTTTATCCACTGATGCAACATATTTAGTTAAATTCGTAATATGAGGCCCAACTCTATCTTGCATAGTGTTGACTTGAGTAGACATAATAGGATAAGCTGCCACTCTTTCAGACCAAGATTTGGGATTAGTTCCAGGATTATGGAGGACTGGACTCACTTTGACAGTGTGGGGTTGCTCCTTAACCAACTGCTGGAGTAGTGGGTAGGAGTGCCTTATTTTGGTTGTTTTTGGGATCCTGGTGCCAGGGGTTTGGAGGAAGGGTTAAATTCACTTCCTTAGCCTCATTAGATCTTGGACCTGATGGCACTTTAGAGAGCTTGGCCAGCTCTATTATAGCTATAGGGAAAAAAAATTGATAATTGTTTAGTTTCATCACAAGCTGCCTAAAGTGGAAATTTCCTTGCAAATTTCTCAGGTGGTTTCTACTATTCTAATGTGACAGAGATATTGCCAATTTTATGTAGGTCAAGAGCTTTGCAGGCTTCATTTCTGTCCAGGAACTTAACTGTTAGTGAGCCACCTCTGTTTATATTCACAGTGAAGCTGTATCTAATAGATTTGAAAGATTCATTCTAATGTTAGCAATATTTCTGATAGAAAATGATTAGTCTTTGGTAAAATTCTAGTCAATTGACTTCTATCTCAGAAAGGGTTTAGGTTAGGAAAATGAAACTTCCAGGGATGGGTGTATAGGCTAAAGTATGTCCCGGGAAGGTATTTTACAGTACCCACCTCCACTCCTTCTCCCTCTAGAGGGCCCTGAAGTTTGCCTACATGACAGGTCTATACTTATTGAAATTTTGACAAAACAACATTTTACCTTAATTTTCAGTTACTAGGCTAGTTGCTTTTTCTCTGCCTTTAGTTCTGAAAATGCAATTCCTGTTATTTGAGTAGAATTTAGAGCCATATCAATGATTTTTTCCAAAATTTAGGAAATGTATTTGCATATCTTTAAAACCTTAGGATAAAATGGAATTGAGCAAAGTTATGAAGCTGAAAACAATTTTGTTGTACTTCAATTAAGCAGAAGATCTATTTTGCAAGGTTTCACTTTTATAACACACATATTTTTACAGGTCATCAAAGGTCAGGGCCCTCTAGAGGGAGAAGGAGTAGGGGTAGTTGCTTCAAAATACCTTCCCAGGACATACTTTAGTCTGTAGATTCATCCCTGAAAGTTTCATTTTCCTAACCTAAACCCTTTCCAAGATAGCAAGAAGTCAATTAACTAGAATTTTACCTAGTCTTTTACTATTGGAGTAAAAAGGATAATGTGTTTATTCTTTATCTCCATAGCTGGGACTGAGTTTGAGATTCTATTTCAGGAAGACTTGCTGAAGGCTTTTTATGATTCTGTTTTCTGCCCACTGTCTGAAAATCATCATTTGGCTGTATCAGTTTTGGAGATTGGGGACTCAGAGAAGGTATTCATAGCATCATTCTGGCTATCATCACTAGATATTGGAGATACAAAAATAGGAATATCAGCTTCTGAAAGTCAACTAGATGATTGGCCCCCTTCCCTGAGGGGGCTAGAAGAACTATCAAACATTTGCTTAAGAAAAGAAAAATTCAGAAACGTCCTACCACACAATAAACTTAGAAGAAAAAGCAATAGAATCTTCTCAAACAACCACGTTTTCTATAATTTGTAATTTGGCTCATTCCACTTTTGCATTACGTAAACCAAACCGTCATTGGCTAAACCTGCTGGTTGACGCAAAAAAAGGCCTAAAAGAAGGGTTAAGAAAGGCGAATGAAGAAGCATTCTCAGAACAGCGCTCAAATGAACCCAGTTTGTCTGAAACAGGCTGAGTTAACCTGTAGGCCTGTTTTATGAAGGAAGCATAGTTCCTAAAACATTTTGCACTTTCTACATTTTATTGGGGAATCACGTTAATTTTAGTTAATTTAAGAAGAATAGGTGAAACTTTTCTGTTCAATTAAAGAATTATTCCTTCCATCCAACCTAGTCATGAAATGAGATGAACTTGCCACAGCTACAGTAGCAAGCTCTTATTATTCTTGAACATAGTTAAACAGGGGAAGAATCAGCCCTTATTAAAACAAGAAAATTTTTGTTATTCCTACTTAGGTAACTAATGTTGACTTCATTCCCTAATCAAAGGCAGAAAGTCAGGAGTGAAGTGGATTGAGGCTCGTTTTTAATCAAACAAGTTAATTCAAACATGAAATTGCTAAAATTTGAAAAGCAACGGCGTTGCTCTCGAAAATTCTACGACGTACACCCTGACAGAGCTTGGCAACTAAAATATAGTTCAGGCATAGGCAAACTAGAGAAGAGTTTATTCACGTACTCCAACATCATATTAGACTATTTGAATTGTCCACAAGTTTAAAAATGGTTATCTGTTATAACAAAGGCTGTGGAAAGGAGTTTGCTGTAGATGAGAATAATCCAGAAGCATGTGTTTATCACCCTGGTGTTCCAATATTTCATGATGCTTATAAAGGATGGTCGTGTTGTAAAAAGCAAACAACTGACTTTACTGAGTTTCTTAATATATCTGTAAGTATACCATTGAAAACCTGCATACCTGGCTTTTGTTATCTTAAGAAGTAGCTTAGCTGAGGTGTGATAAGGATATGGTACAATTTAAGTGTTGGGGCTTTTTACTATTTTCAAAAGTAGACTAGTTGATTTAGGTAAATGAAGCTTTTATTAGTGCTTTCAAAGCATTTATTCTTGGAAGATAGACTACTACCTCCACTCCTTCTGTGAGAGAGCATTGACCTTTGATTGCCCTTAACAATATTTTGTTACACAGAAGTTAAACCTTGCAAAATAGATCACCTGCTCAAATTATACACAAGAACAGGGTAAAATTTGAGTTCGCAAACTTTTTGCTAGCCTAATCTAACTTCTCTCTATTTTTCTATTAACATGTGATGTGAGAAATAGTTGAGAAATAGTGAGAAATAGATGCCAATGATGGTGTTCAGTTTTTATTTGAAAGCTGAAAAAGTGTTTATCAAATTCATGCTTATTTTTCAGAAATTTGTTTAAAAAAAAACTATACAGCAATGAAAGAAGTGAATAGGCCTATAAAGGTTTTCCCCATGCAAAATATGTTAACTTTGATTATTCTGCATTTTATGAAGTATGAACTGTTTTCTTTATATGAAGGGGCTCATCTGGGCTGATACCCTTTCAGTAATGAATCCAGGACCAAAAAGATATACTCTGGGAAATTATTGTCAAGCTTCCATGTTAACCCTTTTGTGTTTTTTAAGTCTTAGAAATTTGCCTAATTGACAGGTCTATGCCTATTGAAATTCTGACAAAACAACATCTTATCTTGATTTTCTGTTATCAGTTTCTTTTTCTCTGGTTCTAAATCTGAAAATGCAATTTCTGTTATTTGAATAGAATTTCAAGCTATATCAATGTTTTTTCTAAATTTAGGAAATATATGTTTTGATCTTTTGAACTTCATAAATTGGGATTAAGCAAAGTTGTGAAGCTGAAAACAGGGGTCTTATGACTATCTATCTTAGCTCTACTGCCCTAGGAATGACACATGGACAGATAATGTATAGACATATCTATCTATTAACAAATGAACTAACATCATTTTTATACAATCCTAATAAGGGGGGTTGATGCCAGAATTGCCTTTCACTCAATTGGACTATCTGTCTTGGCTTTTTCTACAATTAGCCATGACTTGATTGCCACAACTATTTGATTTTAATTCAAAATGATTTGAATTAAAGCTATTCAATTTGAACTAAAATAAATTATAGCATAGGAAATGACACTGCTTTGCAGTGGTTTCTGGTTTTATTTTTCACTGGTTCATCCATATTTTTGATGCAGTGTAAGCATTTGGTCAGTTACTTTAAATGTGTCTATCATTCTTAAAGTGTTGCACAATAAAGCAATAAAAGTGCTGATCACATTTGAACTCAGTCAATAGACTATATGAATAGTTACTAATAGGCCTAATGTAGATATGTTGGGCTAGTTAAATTTTATTTTGTTATAAAATTGTATTAATGGTCAACCTAAGGTATGTTTTCAAATGATTTAATAGATTTGCTCCAAGATTCTATTATACAAAATGATTGTAATTCTCATATCTCACTCTTACTTATTGTAATAGGAATTTGGGATATAAAGAAGTTTTTTGAAAGCTAAGAGCATCTTTGGATCAGCATGCAAAGGTCTAGGATTATTGGATAGCTAAGTCTGATGAATAGATTAATTATTATTGTGGCTGTGTAAATAAAATAATGACAAATATGTTAACTTGAGTGTGCTAACATCTGTGCTGTTGGAGTTTGAGTCTTGTAAATGTCACAATGTTACATTATTTTTTTTATAGAACCTATTTTGAATAACTCTTTACCTTGTGAAAAACTGCTATTTCCAGAATTGATATTAATAATAATAATAATAATTTTTATTACCCACAAACATACAAAAGTATAAACAGTAGAGTGCAGAGAAAAAATTAATATACAAAGCAAAAACAAAAGTACACATAACTCAACAATGGCAAGCACAACAAAGCTAACATAACAAAGAAAAACAGTATAATAAAATAGAATAACAGATCAGTAGAACAGACAAAGTAAAGCTGCATTGATAACTAGAAATATTTACAAACATAGTGTAGACCGCTGCTTATGTTTTGCATTCAACATGTTCATTATTTATTATTAACCCACACATATAACCCTATGGAGAAGAAAAAAAGCATATGAAATTAACAAAACAACCAGAAAAACTAAACACTTATTCTACATAATACATTAATAACAAGAGAAGATATAACTAAACTAGAAAGGTAACTTATAAGAAGAAGATTATGGCACCATTGCCCCATACAGGGAATTATCTTGCAGAGTGATCAGACATAGCAAGAAAGACAATTTTGGATGGCCAAGTATGGATCAACAATGCCATATCTTTCACCAATCCATGAGTTTCTAGTCCAGGGTGGTAGGCCTAAAAACAACTTATAAAAACAATAAAAGCATCACCTGATGGTATGTTTACTTTGATTGGTTAATAGAACCCAAAACAGGGAAATGTCTGGCTGCATCAGCGCATTGAAAAGCCTTGCTCTGATATGTCTATTATAATTTGTCTTGGCAGATATGAGTAGACCATAAGATTTGTGGATCTTGCTGATCAAATGTTCAACTAGCAGTGATCTTGTAGAGTTCACATCATAACCAACTGGGAGCCTGATGTAAACTAAACTAAGTGCTGGTTGGGCCTAAAAAGATTGACAGGGGCCTAATAAGTATATTGTCTGCCATTTATTGTGTATGATTACATTTTTTTTCATGGTATTGATAGAAAATGTGTGCAAATTGTCCAATCATTCATTCACTTTTAGGGTTGCACAAAGTCAAGGCATTCTGATGTGAAGCCACAAGAAGTACCAAAACCCCCCAAGGCTGATTTGCCAGAAATGACTAGCTATAGACCTCCTCTACCAAAAGAAGAAGAACTAAAGCCAAGGCCTAGCTTTGACTCTCCACTGGTAAGAACCATCCTCCAATTGGAGGAAATTAAGCTGAATAGTATTTCTTCCAATCACTACTGTTTCAAAACTAGCTATTTTGATTCTTTGATTGACATCTTTATTTTCAGTAAATAATAAAATAAATAGTAAACCAATTAAATAATAAAACAATGGAATGAGCATAGCTACTACTAGAAGGCCAAATGATATATGCATAATGGCTCAATTATTAATTAAATCACATAATAATGGCATAAAAATGACCTTTTAATATTGATTAGGACTTCATGTTTGTGTGCCTGATTAAAAGTGCAGTTGTCTAGAGTTGCTCTATAATGTCTTTCAAGTAGGCCTACCCAGGACACTAAAAATGAAATTTGGTTCTTTAAATTGGTTAAGTGGAAACTTACACAACCATATATACAACCTTATTATATGTTATATATAACCACCATATTATAGATTATATATCACCATGTATAACCATATTATATGTAACCACCTTATACAACCATATGAAAAATCAGGAAAACTAAGGAATTCAATTTTTAATGCAAAAGATGTTTGATACAGGCATGTGGTTTTAACACTTAGCAGGCACCAAGTTTAAAAATAATGAACATGTGTGAAAAAGCAGTAGAAAATAAGCAGAAAAATATATATTGTCACAGAGCTCTAGAAACTAACTTTCCCGATTGCTGTAGTAAAAGACAAATTGTAGAATTAATTGGATGTAAACTGGTTTAAAAAAAAGCAGTGGTTGAATGATTAAGATTATATAAGAATGTAGCCTTAACATATCGTTATCAAATGAAAATTGAAAGGAATTGTATATATCATTTAACAACTAAAAATCTAAGCTATAAATTAGTTTATTTATTGTCAAAATTCTTCAAGATTAAATGCTCAAAATTAGTAGTTAAAGGACTAACTTACAGGGACATATTTTTAGACAGACCAACTAGGCCATCTTATTTTGTTGTATTTATTCCATTAGTTGACAATTGACATAGCAATATTTTTTTCTTCTGATTCCAAAAATATTACTCTTCTTACATAGTTTGGACATTATCATAGTAGCCTATATTTTGTTCCAAAGCAAACGGCAGTAGTACCTTATTGATTGTTGAAATACTCAACTATAAGATGCAAAGTAAATTGGGTGATACAATCCTTTAGCTTTTTTTTGTAAACTGGAAAATTCTCCGCTTGTTTCTTTTCATGATTCAGTGTGGCAACTAAAGAAACTTTAGCAATGAAAAAGCTCTTAATAGTTTTATATGAACGAAAAGAAAAGTTGTAGAAAATCTCAATTTCAGGGATAAATACACCTAAGATACAGCCAGGGGAGAAAAATGTTTTATTTGATATTCTTGGTACTTTATAAAAACTTCCTGTGAATTGGGAATCGATTGGAAGAATTTAGGCACCAAATAAATGTTAACAGAGATTGAGAAGGAAGGGGAAAACATGTCTGAGAAACTGGAGAAAATATTAAGTAAGTGATAGTAACCATATTTCACTGCAAAAGAAAACTAGCAAGAAATAAAAACGAACATAAAAGACTTAAAGAAAATATTTATCATCAGAAAAATATGTATGCCCATGTTTAGTGTTTTCTCCACATGTTTGTTCTCCATCCAATTTTCCCTTTCTTCCCTATTTTAGTACTGGCATTAAAAACCCTAGTGCTCTTAGTACTCTCCTCTAGTAGAAAACTAAATCATTAACATTGAAACCTTCAATCCAATCAAAGTAAAAATGTAATAGAGAAAGAATGGGGGAGAAGAGAGAAATAAAGAGGAGAGAGAATACCGACGGAATGGTTATTGAGAATCAGAAGGAAAAAAGGACAGGGAATTAAAAACAAGAGAAAATTAGAAAGAACTTACCGTAACTAGATTTTTGCTACTTAGTTAGTTGTCTAACTCACACAGTTGGTTTTTTTTTTAATACAAAAAATGGTGGGGGTCACAAGACTTGACGAAGCATTAAAGAACAATTAGATTAAAACACTTATTGAGACAAAATTTTATAGTGAGATTGAATACAGTGGCCAAATTAAAACCCACTGGGGGGTTGCATTAAACAGGCTACAAATAGTAATATGCTGTAATTTTTGATAATTAGTGCGTATTGGAGTGCAGCAAATAGATCAGGCTAGCCAAAACGCTTAGTTTTTTAAGCAATAGCCCAGAGTAAAAGCAACTTCATGAAAAAATGGAGTCAAATCCATTTTAAAACAGTACATCCTTTGAGGCCAGATGGTTATGAATTGCATAGATTTCTCCAATTTCCCCTATATTCTCTGCTTAATTTGCCTGTTTTTTTAGTTTGGATGGGTGACCCCCATTGGAATCAGCATGGTCAAAAACCTTTGTTAGGACAATTACAGTTCCTCCATCTTGAACACCAAGGAAAATCACTTCTTTGCATCCAGGTAGCACTGATGTGTCTCTTTTTTTTCACCAGAGCTAGCGAATGACCAGCACATCATAGAGAGATGTTTAATGGCTCATTTGAACATAAGTTAAATTTGCTACTGCCTTTTTTTATGTGACAGAAAAGATTGGAGGGCAAATAGCCCCCCTCACAAAAGACTTCTTCCCCCAACATTACCCAATCAATTTTGAAGTAGCGATTTTGTTCAACATAGTTCAAAGGTCAACTATCTACGGTTTTGGTGATGATATAACCCCCCATAGTCCTTGGGGAAAGGGCTGTATGCTGTATTGGTATCAGATGTATCAATATCATGCATATTGGTATTGGTGTATTGTTATTGGGCGTATTGGTATTGCAAGTATCTTAGACAGATTTTTAATAGCTCATATAAAAGATGTTGCTCATATCTATGCCCTTTTTATAAATTCCACCATCAAGAAGTTCCTAATGGCACTAAAACGGCACTTTTGTTGTCATGTCTTAAGTGGAAAAGCTGGTACCAGTGGCCTACCAGTACTTTTTAGAGGGACGTTTAATGGCTTCTTTGATAGCTCATATCTACATGATTTTATCAATTCTACCATCCATAAGTGTAATATAGCACTAAAAACATCACTTTTTGTGTCACTTCTGAAGTAGAAAAGCTTGGAAGTATAAAACAATACATCATTGTAATAATTAAGGCCCAAAACCCTTAACTGGAGGTTTGCAAAAACACCTCCAGTATGTTCCTCCTCCAAGCCCCCTTAATAAGCTACACCATTAAGGTACACACAGCAATATGTCAAATTAGACTATTAGAGGCGTGGTTCTGTTCATACAGTGTCGGACTCCAAATTAGAGTGTCTTGCATTCGATTCCTGCTTGTTTTTTTTTTCAATCACGGTTTTGTCCCTTTTATATGATCATTTTCAGACAATTTCACTGTTTTTGTAAATGTGATGCACTCATTTTTTAAAACATGTCCCGGTAAGGTATTTTGTCAAGTATTTTGATTCAAAAGGGAATAGAGGTCATCTAGTTCATGGTTTGTAACAACATTCTTAGTAGATCACTAAATCCATACCAAAAATAAAACAAAGTTGGAGCCAATTTTCTCAAATCAAGTGAAAATGACAGAAAAAAACTGAAAAACGAGCCATATAGTAAAAAAGTTAAAGATGTGCTAAAGAAAGCCAACCTGTTTCAGCGGATGATTGAATTATGCATGCTTATCTTAGTTTTGACAACATTTTAGGAGAAACTAAATTTCAGTAGGGGATGGTTAATCTGGGGTCTGGAGGGGAAACTGAGGTCTGGGAGGGGCAGTTGCCCCCTCTGCTCCATAGCTAATTACACCTCTGAACACAACTCCTTGCCACTTAGTGGTTGGAGAAGTGTAGGCATTTGGTTCTGGAACTACTCAAAGTTGTATATTAAAGAAGGATCACTTATTATTTTACTTACTTATTCAAATTATTTACTTGACAATTCCACGGTTATATTCTCTCCATGCGTAAGATTGCGGATCCAAATAGAAAAAAAGACTATCAGAAAATTCAGGTAATTTTTCCCAAGATTTTTGAAATGAAAACAAACTTAACAAGACACATTTTTTTTTGAAATTTCAATTCATTTCTAAGCAATTAGTGGCTTTTCTATATAGGGACAGGTGAAATAACTCTATAAGCCTAATAACACATTTCTCTTGAGCTTGCAAAATTTTTCACTAGCATGTCGATACACAAACCTGTCCACTTAGTTAACCTTATTTGTCGAAGCTACTCGCCTTTAGCTACTTTCGTAAGTGCTACTAAATTTAATTTTTCAAAACATAGAATTGAAGATCTGTTTCTTCTTTTTTGAATTTTTTTACTAAAGGAAACAGCACTATGTTTTGATTTTTCTTTCACTCTAAACTTAGTTTTTCCTTCAATCTTTGTACTGCTTCTTCGGTCAGTTCCATAATAAGCTTTGAGGTATCTTATCTCCCCTAGATTGGAGGTGGTTAGAAATTACATAAAAGAATAAGTTTTCAACTGAAACTGAGGGTCAACATTTAAGATTAAAAGGAACATAAATTATTGCGTATAAATAAAAAAAGATCATGGCAGTGTTGTTTCCACATTGAATTTTCATCAAAAACGAGCAAAGATTAATTTAAAAAGTAAAGTTTTTCCAAGGGAAGTAAAGAACGAAGTTGAAACTTAAAACGGACAAAAATTATTACTTTCCCAGTCTGTCTAACATATATCAATAAAAGTAGTGCAAATAAATCAAATTGTGATATTTCCCTATGTTTTTAGGATTACAGAATACTAGTGCTTTACTGAAAACACAAAACAATATAGGAGTTTTGGTATGGTACATGTAAACCATTTAAGAACATTTTTATCAGTATAAAAGTAAGGAAATTTTAGATTGTTGTTTTATTTATTTATTTTTTCGTTTAATTTGACATCACGTCTGCACAATGAGCCAAGTTCAATTATTGACTGTCGTTTAGGATTTGAACAGGACCTTTCATAATTTTTTATAGACAAGTTCGGAGTGAAGGAATCTTATTAGTATTAAGAATACAGACTGGCTTTTGAATTTGTATCACAACTTGAATTTCTCTGTTTTTTAGAAAGAAATAACTGGATTTCTAGAATTCATATTATGGTTGATGTGTTCTTCATTTCGTGTAATACCAGGTGAAATGAAGATGTGACCTGATAAATCAGTCCATTATTTTGTATGCTGTTTAATGAATTTAACCATATCATTTTTATCCCTAAATATTTAAGATAATTTTAATTGTATACTGAAAGTTACTGATACCACAGCTCCTTTAAGACTATGAAAAGCGTTATAGATTAGTTTGTTGTTGTGAGACTATGTATTTACTTTTGACTCTTAAATCAATATTCTTGTTTTTTATACTTGCTTTTGTGTTTTCAGTTATGCACTAGTTTTCTGTAATCCTACAAACATAGGGAAATATCACCAGTTTATTTATTTGTACTAGTGTTATTGATATATGTTAGATAGGCTGGGAAGTAATAATTTTGTTTTGTTTAAGTTTCAACTTCGCTCTTTACTTCCCATGGAAAAACTTTGTTTTTTAAATTTATTCAGTGAATGATGCTTTAATCTGTCCCTTTTCAAGATGATTCACTTTTAAACTATACCAAACCTTCCGTATTTGTATTCTGCCTGTCCCCACTTACAAAACTTTGTTTCTCACTTTTCTATCAAGCCCACAGTTTTTTTTTTTTAGTAAAACTGTGTTCTATTAAATTATATTTTATAAAGCACATAAATATACACTAGTATCATAATTATACATGTATCTCAAATCTTAGTATCCTATTTTTTTTTAAAGGAAACAATAACTCCAACGCTATCTCCAAGCTTGAAAAAAGAATTTGAAGAAAGGAAACAGCAAGGTGAGGGGATTGAACAGATAAACGAAGATGGCGATGAAGAAATTCGAATTGGCACTCAATGTAAAAATAAAGGTTGTAAGCAGGTAATTCAATGATGCGTAAAATTTTATTTTATATTTTTATAATATTGACCTTATAATATAGAGCTAAAAAATTGCCGTTCACAATGAAACAAATTTCAGTCAGATTGTCCGACTTTGCTTTTCAAAAAATTTAAATTTTAATGTTAAGACTTTATATTTACTCTTTTTCTATGATAAAAGTATGTTCATTAAAAAAATAGCACAAATAAAGGTCTTTCATTTTTCTATAGAATTTCTTTGTTTTGGACCTTGTGTCTAAGAGCTCTTATTTTAAATTTCGACCGGCATTAAGCCACTGATTTTCCTTTTAAATCATTCTACTGATTCTTAGAATTTTGCTAGAGCTCATGCCATATGCGCTCTTGGCTCTTCCGACCTCGTCACAAGTGCCATATGAGCTCTTAGCTCTTGTTTTTATTTAGAGTACTATTTAAAGTATTAAAATAATGATAATATTACAAATTTATAGTTTAACGTGTTTTATTATTAAAGCAGCCACTCTGCCATAAGTAAAACATTTGATTTTGATTTAGGAATATCTTGGGCCGCACGTAAACGAGTGGGAATGTATTCACCACCCTGGAGTGGCAATATTTCATGAAGGTTTGAAATACTGGTCATGCTGTAAAAGGAAAACTACAGATTTTCAAGCTTTTCTTGACCAAGCAGGATGCGAAAGCGGATCTCACGTTTGGAAAAAGAAAAAGGTATGAATATTTTCAGACGCTGCAGCTTCAAAGAATGGGAGGTTATGTGTCATTTTGCGTTACATCTTAATTTTTCTCCTTTTTTTGAAGACTATGCTTTAGTGGTAAAACCCTAACCGTTGTCCTAATGTTGTTGTAATAGAAAACGGGTCCAGTTGTTATAATCCTTTCTGTGCCACGGTCTTTTAAGGGCACAATCCGTACCCAAACTTGTTCCCAATCCGTTCCCGTGGTCCCAAACTTGACCGCGAAATCTCTTCTTGGAAGCTAACAAGGCCAATTAGGATAGGTACAATGTGGCAAATATACTGCTAAGTCTTGATTGAGGAAAAACTAGGTTATATCTTAATTATATTTATTGGCTTAAGGAATGCGACAATAATTTTGCTCAGCTAAAGATTTGAGATAAACATCAAGAATAATCAATGTCCTAAAGTAGTCGGTGAGTGGTGACCGAGTCTGAATAAAGTGATCTTGAAGACATTCAGCATGAGCCATAAACATCTAATTTTAATATGATGGAAACTGCACAAAGAGGAAACACAAATCTTTTCCAGATCAGATAGGGAAATATGCAAATTTTTAAACACAAAAATTTTACAGAAAAAATTTACAGTATATATAGTACAGAAAATATTACAGTATTTCGGTCCTACCAACCCAGGTGATACACAAAAGAAAAGAAAAACAAATATATGCAAATAATGAGAAACTACCAGTGAATGTATATTAGTAACTGAAATACAAACATTAGTGAAATCGCAGGTATTTAAAGGATGCCTGGGGAAATTTGAATTTTTTTTTTTTTTTTTTTTTTTTTTGGTAAAACATAACCTTGGGCTGGACGCTTTATCCTTTAAAATGTTCTCCCCCTCCCCTTGTAACAGTCCAACCTGGGTGGATCGATATTGATATAAAGAACGAACTGTCCTGTCATTGCTACCTAGGGTATCCTTTGAAGTATTTTACCATAACGTCATTTATAGTTGTAACTTGCTATTATGACTCAATTCGTCATCTTGTATATGAAAATGCAGCTTTTTTTCAAAAAATTAATTTTATTTTAAATATTGTGTTTTGTTGATTTCAAAAGGGACTAGATATAGCAGTTTCCTTTAAAATGAGCTTTTAAATAGCTCTCTATGATGTGCCAATATCCTGCTAACAGTGAAGAAGCAACATCAGTGCTTCCCATGCAAAAAGAAATGATTTTCCTTGTTGTTCAAGCCAGTGGACTCGAAGTTTCCTTAATTGGGTTTTCAGCCATGGTAATTCTCACGGTTTACTTTTTATTTTGATCCAATTTGATTTCAAAATAATTAATTTTGATTTACTATTGGCTGAGGTTTATCCTTTACTAGGCTAGGTTACATCTACCGCTGCAACCACGGTCTGAACAAATTAAAATGATGAATCCCAACTCCCGTCAAAAACATGGATGGACCCCCGTCAAAAACTTTGCCATGTATTTTATTCTATTGCCTTGACCTTTTTGACTTGAGAAAAAATAAGAATAAATATCAAATTACTTCAACATTAAAAACTAGTTGAATAGGCTTCCCCTACAATTATTCATAATAAATTGGTTTCAGTCCAAAATATTTACAGAAATCGTAGTTTATTTTTGAAAAGTTTACAAAACACAATCAAAGCCCATGCTTTCAAGTTTTCTCCTCTTTGAGGTCTTTTTAAGCAGCTTCTACCGTGTGATCTATAGACACTTTTCAGAACACGCCGGTATAGTTTTCTTCGTCGTTATCAAACAAAATTGGTCGCTTTTAAATAAAATAGCATTGTGTATGGCTGAAATATTCAAGATAAACTCATTCTTTTTAAAGAAAATTCAGACAAATCCATTGGGGAAATAGTCTAATTTCGAGGTGATATAAAAAAGAATTTTCAGGGATTTAACTGTTGGAGTCATGATTAGATGTACGACTACTGGACATCTTACTCTATCGCGGTCCTAAATTTGCACTGCTTCACTTTTCCCATCCCCCCCCCTATGCGGGAATATATCCCAAATTATATATACTCTTTGTATTTTAAATAGCGCAAATCGTTTCATTCTGTTGCATATTTACGGTTTGCCATTCAATTAAAAGTTTTAAAGCATTAGAATTTTTCTTAAGTAATTTATCTGTTGTTTCTAAATTATAAATATTGCATGTACACAGGAAAAGCCCTTGGTTTTTTCTTAGTTTGACTCATTAAAGAACGAATTAGAGGGAATCAAGCAGCAGAATCACTCAACTATGACATCATACCCCTGGTCATAAGATAAGTATGTTATATCATCTTGCGTTTGAAGATGTAGTTTTTGTCAAAAATTATATTTTATTTAACATTTTTTTTTTTTCAATTGCAAAATGCACAGGATATAGAAATTTCCTTTCAAATCAGCACTTAAACATCTCTGTTTGATGTTTGAGTTTCCTCCTAGCGATGAGAAAAAACAAAGCAGAATAAAAAGAATGCTACGCATCAGTGCTTCTCATATTGAGATCATTGATATCATATTGATATCATTTCCTTGTTGCTGAAGATGGGGGATGTAACTATTCTGTATAAGATAAGATAATATTCATTTTCAAAAGACTATCACAAGCTCTATAGAACCGAGTTCGCTTTATATGTCAGTAAAAGTTAAGAAAAAAATTTCAAATCAGTACATTAAGTCAAACACTTAAAATTAAAAAGAAATTAAAAAGGCAAAATCATCAAAGATAAAGGGCAGATCAATAAACTTAACAATTAAATTACAAAAACATTGCAGTAAATCAAAAATAAAAACGGCAATAGAGGAAAAGGGGAATTTGGCAATTACATAATCACTAATTATTATTAAGGTGTTCCAGAATAAAGGGGATAAAACTTTTACGAAACCTCTCTGTAACAGCATGGATCGGAGAGTAAGTTGGGATTGCTAAGGAGACTGACCGAGGGAGTCGGAGTCTAATGGGATTGTGAAAATTAGGGAGTAAGTCCTCAGTACGGGGATTAGAAATGACTGATTTAGCGAAAAGCAGGCAAATTTTTTCCCTCCTTTCTTTTAAGGTGGCAATGCGTGCAGCTTTAAGGAGGAAAGAGTATGGAATTTTGCCTTCTTTGTAAATGATCCTGAGCGAAGGCTTTTGGACCGACTCGATTTTGTCACTAAATCCATTTGAAAGTTGCGAATGCCAGACCGGACATGCATATTCCAATAACGGCCTGATAAAGGATAAGTAAACGGATGGAATGTATCTTATGACAGTTAAATTTGTTTAGCAGCTTAAGCATGGATAGTGAAACATTTGCTTGTTTAGCAATGTTGGAAACATGTGTGTCCCACTTAAGATCATTAGAAATTGTGACACCAAGAAGCTTAACATGTTTCACTAGCATTTCGCGTGGGATCGGGTCGCAAAAGAACAGGAGTAGATTTCAAGAAGTTTATCGTCATTATCTGTGATTTAGTGGGATTTACTGTCATATTTAGATTCTTTCATCCGAACAGTGAGTTAGGATTTCAACGGGGTCACTTACAATATTTCTATGACATACTTCAAGGATCGACAAGTCATCCACATATTTCCATCTTTGGGGGAATTCCTTGCCAATTTCGTTAATCATGACAAGAAATAAGAGTGGTCCCAATAAAGTTCCTTGAGGTATTCCACAGTACCTAGGGAGGAGTTAGAGTAAGTATTTTTGTATTTTACAACTTGTGATCTATACACACTAGAAACCCTATATGAGGTTTCTTGGCTATGGAAATTTTAAAGGTGCAGTTTTCGTTTCGATCTGACCCGAAATCCTCATAAACTTGTTTTTGCAATGAACTTATCATTAAGGTTAATTTAACAATCCCTGAATCAGCTTCAAGCGGAGATTCTTCCGTACTTGACTGTTTTTTTTTAAATTCAAAACGTGCTTTTAAACTGTCGGTTACTATGAGCTAGAATGATGGGGGCACCCGCGGACTCATCACTATCGTAGTGGAAAGTGTTAACTTTAAGTGTTAACATAATGGGCTAGGATTAGAGCTCAGAGCCAAGACAGGGTTAACGTTTCAAAGGTTCCAATTAAAAAAAAAAAAAAAAAAAAAAAAAACTAAAAAACTACAGGGTGAAAGGATGCCATAACTTCTAGTATGCAACCCAAATTCTTTAGTCGCCCCAATGATTCCTGAAAGCTTATCTTTTTGCAATTAAAATATTTTGGATGGGAGGAAATTTTCCTAACTGTTTAAGCAATTTTATTAGTGCAGTTTTGTATGTTTAATCCAAAATGTAAATCTTCTTTTGTTCTATGGTACCCATTGTGTCATATTTTTTTAATATTTACTATTGAGTCGTTGGTGTTTGGGACAGAATAACTTCACAAAAACCCTGAGTAATAGTATAGGTCCGTTTTCACTTTCGGATTCAACTTGGAAACCATATTGGTAAACTTTCCCAAACCATGCTAAAATGTCGCTTTTGGAAAAAAAACAGAGCTCTAAGAAAAAATGAGCTAATACATTCAATTAGAATTGCACTTTTTATGTTTTTAAGCCATAAAAAGCAGTCTGTTGGTCTTATTAAGCTTACATTGTCTTAGGTGGCCTTTGAGAGAAAAATGAGGGTATCCAATAAGTCTATTGTTTGAATATCCCTATGCCCACATGTTTAAAAAAATTGTGCGCCAAAGAATTATCTCCAATATGGTTTGAAGTGGCTTGTGATACAGAGTTAAGCCCTGGAGAATTTAAGAAAAGCCATTTTACTATTGTCCATCCAATAGCTGTTATTGATAAAGCTTAGGGAAGTTTACTTCTGAACAATGAACTCTGCGTGGAGATATTTGTGGCTATGTGAAGCGACTAGAAAAAAAAGTATGCTTGGATTGTTAACTATAGCTTGAAGCAATATATGTCGTAGAGTTAAGGCGTAGGGATTTTAGAGAAACTTTTTTACTATTGTTTATTTCGTAGATCCTATTGATAAAGCCCAGGAAAAGTTGCCATTAGAACAATGAACTCTGCGTGGAGAGATTTGTGGCCAGGTGCTGCGATTGGAAAAAATAGACTGTAAATGAATTTGAAGCAACATGTGTTGTGGAATTAAGCTTTTAGCAATTTAAGGAAATATTTTTACTGTTGTCCATGCCCCATAGCTCCTACTGATAAAACCTGGTAGGAAATTTCCTTTAAAACGAATTCGTGGCCTTTAATATGTTAAGAAATTCGTGGTCAGGTACTAGATAAGTATTGGAGGGTGGAATATGGTTTGAAACCACACGCGACACAGATTTATGCCATAGGGTATTTAAGAAAAGCAGTTTTACTATTCTCTATGCCATAGCTTCTTACTGATAGTCTGGGAGGAAGTTTCCTTCTTAACGTGAAACATAAAGTGGACAAATTTGTGGCCAGGTGAAGTGCCTGAAAAAGAACTCGAGTTGTGAAAAAGCACAGGGAAGAGCTAACCACTGAGGAATTGCATGAGCTTGAAATGAGGAGAACGAGATAAGGATGGATGTGCTTTCTTCAGAATACGGCGAGAAGGTGGTTGAGGAGCTTCAGTTTCAGCAACCAAGGAAATTTTTAGTAAAATAATGAATGATTGTAATTTTGCCTAAACGTACCACCCCAAGGAAGTCCAAACAAGCCGTTAGAGCCTTATCCGGAATCATTAGAGCAGTACTTCTCAAACGATTTTGGGCCTTGCTCCACCTAGGCATTTCTAAAATCCTAATGCCTTTCCCCCTTCAAACTTTAATTTTGTTCAAGATTTTACATGTATTCACCTAAAGGAAGCTTTAAAAGCCATTAACTTGTTCTTTTTTGGGGGTCATCCTCTAGGCATATTTTATGCCTATATCTGGAAGGAGGGGCTGCTTCCTGCTCCGTAGTAATTTACGCCTCTGTTACTGAGCTATCATCGACATCTGAGATTCATGAAGATTTATTAGCAACAGACTCCTCACGAGCAGTAAAATTCCCTCCTCCTCCTCAACATACATGGCCAAGCATTAGACTTTTATCAACAAGGTAAAGTGGGGCTAAATATTCTTTTATTTTTTTTCTTGTATTTTGGTCGTATTATTAATATGTTTTATATTATCCTAGCATTCGACGATATATTAATAACAGTAGGTTGTTCTTTTCAGGGGAATGGATAAATTATTTTACTTTTATTTCTTCCGGGAAAAACTTGTTTGATATACATCCTTTCTGTTATACATCAAAGATCTAAAATGAATTAGGGCTGTGTACCGAGGTTCCACTGTATTTAAGAGAGAAAAGAAAAAAAAAACCTTTCCTGTCTGGTAGTTGGTAAAATATAGTAAGAACCAGCGATCGCTTCTCTCTGCTTAAAAAGTCTTCAAGCCACGACTGAGCTTGGCCAAATTTGTCGAATACGTCGTTTGCAGTTTACAACTGTGATAGTCTTTGACAGCCTAATGTAAATGATCAAGTTAACTCAGCAATAAATTTGGTATTATCCTAGCATTCGACGATATATTAATAACAGTAGGTTGTTCTTTTCAGGGGAATGGATAAATTATTTTCCACGACTGAGTCGTTTGCAGTTTACAACTGTGATAGTCTTTGTCAGCCTAATGTAAATGATCAAGTTAACTCTGCAAAAAATTTGGTAAGAGATTGGTTCGTGTATGTAATGCTTTTTTGTATGTTTTTTTTTGGATTATTTTCAGGACACGGATGACCCGAACAAATGTGTTTGTCGATATGATTGGCATCAAACTGGTGGACAAGTCGTTGTTGCAATTTACTGTAAGAATTATGACCCCCATAGAACAATAGTCAAAGCCAATCCCATCAGGTTAAAAGCTTCAGTATTTTTTCCCAAGGAAAACTCTTCATTTAACTTAGACCTCGAGCTTCGTGGGGTAAGTTTATTAGCTTAAATTTTAATTCCCCCCCCCTTTTAAAAAAGAGCAAGAAATACTCTGTAAACACAGGTGGATATTACAAGATTTCTGAGAGACATGAGACGGGTCTGGGGAAAACAAACCCTTCTAAAGTATCTTCAAATTGAAAAAAAGAAATTGCTAATATACATTTATATAAGATAAACAAAACTCTACTAATATTTTTTGTTTGTCGTATCTTAAAGGAACAATCCATCCTCTTTTCTGAACTAAACGCTATAATAACATGTTTAATTGATTCTCAGACTTGCTTCTGGTCTAACTGTTTCGCAGCCCACTCCCCTTAATGCCTTGACATAGCCAAGTTTGCTGATTTTGTAGTATCTTCTTGAATCGGCATTCTAAAGATTAGATTTTGATTCTTAGAAATATTTAGATTCTGTGCCATTTTTTGATGAGAAATAAGTCCAAAAAAATAATGCAAAACAAAAATTAATGATGTTCCCTCATCATGTGTCTCAATTATTTATGATCAAGGATAAGTATCTGCTTGCCCTATTACACCAGATTCCCATTCTTTGCCACGGATTTGGGCTTAGACTGCTTGTCCAGCTTGTTGAGGATTTAGCTTTTTCGAGTTTCTATCATGATATTTCTTTTGGCATGTTTGCTGCTTATCTCTAAAATCAAAAAAGCTTCGTATGTAGCCTGGGGTCATATCGAGACGTTGGAGGGCAGTTAAACTGGAAGTGATCCCGAATTTCAATAGACCTAAATATCAATTTTTGGAACGTAATGATGTGAAAATTTGTTAACATTGACTTCCTTACAGAAGAGGATATGGCGTGCAGATACTGAAATAAGTAAGAAAAAGAATGTAAAACAACAAAGTTAGCAACCTTAGTATTTGGGATAGAGCTAAATCTAGGAATCGGGGGGCGGGGGTCTAGGATATGATTAAATTGCAAGAGAATATAAAAAGTGGTAATATTGGTACAAAGGTAATCTTGCTTCCAAACTAGATATAACAACAGCTCAGTTTTGCCCCTCTTTTGAGCTAAATATTAAAATAACAAAATCATTGCTTTATTGGATTCCCATCCTAGACAAACTTTAGAATAGGGGCCCTCTTAATCCATTGACATAATCCTAGGATGTACACAGGAGTTGATTTTGATGGTCAGTATTATTTTCTGTACTTTTTTCTCTGTAGTATACAGCATAGGGATATACCCGAGTATTAGGGGTAAGGGGGCTAGTATACAGTTAAACTGAAAGTGCTTTGAAAATGTAATAAACAAAACTCATCCTGAATGTAATTAATCAGAAATTTTGTTATTGTATTGTTTAATTCAGAATTTTGTAACTATGGTGTTTAGTTCAGAAGAGGAAATAAAGCCCACCGCTATCAAATACGAAGAAACATAACAGGTTGAAAAGTGATAGTGCCTAAAAGAACACTACCGAACCACCTAGATTTTCAGTTACGTCTATTCCAGGATCTTACGCTAGGTTTCCTTTCGGGGCGGGGTATTTGAAAGAAAGTGTGAATTTTGTTGAACATAAAATAAATTATCTTCTAGAGATTTCAGAAGAGAATCCAGGCCCCCTAGATGCGAAACTATTTGTGAAAAAACTTACACCTAGTTCGAAAAGGCTTTGCAGTACCTGATTATTTTCAATTTTACTAACGAAAGAAAATAGAATGCTGATGAATACAAAATTATCAGAATCTAGAGACTCTTTAGGGTCCTATTAAATAAAAAAAGCAAATTTTTTCAATTAAAGTAAGGAACAACATTAAAACTTAATTTGAAAGAAATTATTCCGTAAATAAGGGGGGCTGCCCCTTCCTCAACTCTTGCTCTTTACGCTATAGTATTAAAGTTGTTTAAAATACTCCTAATTCAAATTCAACGACCCTTGTGTTTGAGCAGTCTTTCTTAAGGTCAAACTCTAGCGTAAAGAGCAAGGGTTAAGGAAGGGGTAGCCCCCTCATATACGAAATAATTTTCTGATTAAATCATGCCAGGAAATCCATTCCCCCGTGTAAAATTTCCAATGAGAAATTCTCCCCTTCGCCCCTCCTCCCCAAAAAAGGAAAAATCTGTCTATTTCCCAATAACAAATACTATTGATATTGTAATACCAATAGTATTACCAAATACTATTGTTATTTCTATATTACAGTCTTCCCCAGGGACTATGGGGTGTCATGTCATCCTCAAAGGCAATTTCATTTTACCTTTCAACTATGCTGAATATGGCTATCTCGATATTTTGATCTGATCAATTTGGGGAAAAGAGGAGGCGTGTTAGGGGGTTTAGTTGTCCTCCAGTATTTTGGTCACTCAAAAAAGGCACTAGAACGTTTGATTTGCGTTAGAATAACCCGTTCCTGATCTTCTAGGACTATTGTTGTGATATAAACAACCCCGGAAAAAATTAAAACAACTAAAAACAAACTGGCATCCATGATATTTCTTCTAGCAAAAAAAAGAGAAAAATTCCAGGTTTTTGCAGATCGGAGCTTGAAAACTCTACAACTGTTTTCTCTGAATTGCCGAAACTGATGGTGTGATTTTCATTAAGATCGCTTGACCTTTTGGGGCTATTCCTTCCTTTTCGAAAATCAGGCAAATTTTTTCAGTCTCTTAGCTTTTGATGCGTAATATTAGACTTAATGGATTTTATATGTTTGGAATCAGCATAAAAAGGCAATTCCTTTGGTATACCTATTGTTATGGAATTATTGTTTTTTAGAGTTTCAGTAACACCTGGGACGAGTCTCATTTAACCACAAGAAGAATTGCAAAACCACAAGTTTTGTCAAAACTGCTGCTATTAAATATGTATTTTAACTGTTCTGTGTTTGTTTATTAAGTTTTAGTTATTTTTCAAAAAAAAGGCAAGAACAGCACAAATTCTCACAAAACCATAATAAATTCAATAGAAAAGGTAAAATATTCATTTGCAAAGTGGTCAGAAAAAAAACCTGATGACCGTCAGCGTTTGTGTAGGTTTAATGTAATAACTACTGGAGAGAGAAGTTAGATAGTTCCTGTAAAGGAAGGTAAAGAGTAAATTTGGTTTTGTGGTCATTGGGAAGCAATATTTCAAGTTTTACAGGATGCACATGTTGCAATTGGGCACGGTGGACAAATGCGTACGGAAAAAGAAATAAGTTCAAAAGTGTAAAAATATCACAAGGGAAATTAAATAAAAAAGAAAAAAGTCCAAATTGTAAAAATATCACAAGGAAAATTAAATAAAGAAGACAGAGGTCCAAAGTGTAAAAACATCACAAGGGAAATTAAATAAAAAAAAAGAAATAAGTCGAAAGTATAAAATATCACGAGAGAAATTAATCTAACCCATCTAAATTTATGTTTGTGTTGTGAAAAAATGTGTAAAGTTTAGCTTCCCCTGGTGAGGGCTAAATTTGAAATCATAGGGTTCATTAATTTTGAATCCGTAAAAAAAGAAAATAATACTGAACCACATTGAATATCAGTTACCTCTATTTTGAAGTGTATAAGGTGCTGGATTCAAAAAGAAAATGAATTTTGTTAAAAATAAATAAACTTGTTTACTAAAAGTTTGCAGCATAAACACGTCCTACTGCATGGAGTTTTTTCAATGCTGCTCTTATTAAATATTTACTTTAACTTCTTATGCGTCCGACACGTATGTAGGGATTTATTTTAGAGGGCTCAAATTTGAAAAGAAGATAAGGTAAAACGAAGAAAAAGGAGGCTAATTAAATGAAAAATAAAGTAGATTATGGGAAATCGTAGTATTTTTGGATCCTCCCTGAGTCAGAGAAATGAAAAAGGAATGAACATATAATGATTCAGCGTATAATCTATATGCTGATTCCAAATATGTAAAACTTCCAGTGATCTTAGTAAATTTCAAAGGGTAAAATTCGTTTTTTTTTTTTAGATTATAGACGTCAAGGCCTCCTCAGTGACTATGACTCCAACAAAAGTGGAAATTTGTATGAAGAAGGCAGAACCGATGTCTTGGGCCAAACTGGATATACCTCGTGTCTCAGAAAGTATCGATTTAGCCGAAAGTACAAAAAAACTCACAGTTGAGCAGCCTAAGGTCGATGTTTTAGACCTGAGTGATTTGTGAGCACGAATTATCGTTATATTAAGTATTATATTTTATTGAATCATGCCTCTCAAAGATTGGTTTTGCTGGATAATGTCTCAAAATAAAGCACATACCCTCATCAGTCTAGTTGAAATTTGTTGAGGATTCGTATTTTGTGCCGCTAGGACTGATTAGAGTTGCAACTGGCTGGTGTCCCTTTGTTGTTGCAAGACGGTATGCTTTAATTAACATAACTTTCACATAGGTTAAGTTATGCCGAAAGTGAAGCGTTTTTATCATTGCTATCTTGAAATAATAAACCTTAACATTAGCTGCACCTACTCTGTCATGACTCTAAACCCTCTAAACAAGATGGTCAAGGATTGCAGTTCAGCTCATGTCTTAAAATAAGATGATCACCGAGAATCTCGTTTCTGATCCAACTTGTTTCAAGGAAGGGGAGGCCGGGGTGAAATAGAGAACATGTTTTTAGAACAGCATTTGAACCCTTGACAAGTCAAGGTGATTAAGCCATAAAACAATTACAGACAAAGGGACATAGCAGGGACAAAAAGAAGATATGTTATTGATTTCGACACAACATTCGAATTTAATAAATAAAAGTGAATCAGGGAGGGGGAAGGGGGTCAAATAGAGCTGCATCTACCCTGTCAACTCTCCAAACAAAGTGGTAAAAGATTGCAGTTCTGCTCATGCCTTAAAATATTTATTTCTTCACCTTTTATAAACGGGAAAGGCGATTGTTAGCGAGATAGCAATCTCTTTTATTTCCATGTCAATATTTGCAATTATATTTTATTCCAAAGTCAATAAGATCAGTAGAGTCAATGGAGAACATATTAGCTAGATGGACAGGCTACAAATTCAAACTTTCTTAATAATAATAATAATTCATTTTTACTCTCTTTCGATACATTATAAAAATGCACTAGAGGAGAATAAATAGAAAAAGAAAGAAAAAACACATGAATAATTACCGACTATACGACAAAGTGACAAACACAACTGACGATGGAAGAAAAATGACTAAAAACTAAGATCATTATTCAGACACTAGAAATATCAATGTACCCCACCATATTTAGTAGATGGTTGAGCGCCAATTTTGATATTTTCTTACACCGATCTTCAGATCGAGCCGATAATTCCACCATCTTCTTACATATATCAAAAACATAGTATTTTTTTTTTTTTACTAGTGTATGAATTCTGGAACCACAGAAGGATACCAATAAAATATTAGCATGCCGGTGAAATTGGACCCTAATTTGTTTCTTTTAAGTCACGGAAAAGAAATTTCGAAACGGAAGAAATTTCGAAACGGAAGAAATTTCGAAATTTCTGTGGTCCATTACAAGCAAAGCTTCTTGGGCCTAGTAACCGTTTTACTTTTGTAATAGTATCAATGAATTGATTGATTGAAAAAAAATACATACAGTTCAAACATGGAGTTGTAGAGCTTTTATAACGTATATTTGCCAAATTGCCCTTTAATTTTAGCTAGCAGACCATGTTTCGCGGAGTTTCTGTTAACTCATTGATAAGTCGCTCTTATTGGTGAACGAAAAAGAAAATTCGAATAATTCAGAGAATCAAGCCTAGGAACATCTATTGAGACTATTTTAAGGATTCTGATATTGAGGTTTACTATCATAAACTGAGTCTTCATGGTTTAATAGCAAGGCTAATCTCAAATAAACAGAACTGAAGAGTCTCAACTGCTTTTTCCATCGATAGCCGGTTTTTAGGAGACATCATCTGTCTTCTGCATACGAAAGGTGACGAATATCAATATGGCTGTCAGGCTGTCAAGGATGGGATGTCTTTCGTCGCTGTTCCAAGTACGTAGGTGAAAATCAATGGATTTAAGACGGAGCCCTGCTTTACCCCACGTTTCACAGGAATGAGGCTCGTAATTTTATCACGGGCACTCATCCGGAATTTGCTATCATTTCCAAAGGGACGCACAAATAAAGCTACTAGTTCCAATGTTTAATAAAGAAATTAATGATTACGATTGTAAAATTTGGTCAATAGCTTTAGATACATAAACCGCACATACATAAAGACTCCTTCTCATCATCATCTTATGACGTGGCACACAGCACATTTGTACTGTACTGCAAATGCTCTGTTTGCAGACAATCCACCCCAGGGGCTTTACCTATCTTCAGAAGACGAGTACGATTAAATAAAATAGAACGTGCAACAGTGATGTAATTGATAAAATTGAGAAAAACTTTCTAAGAACTTTTGAATACTAAACTGGAGAATTAAAATTTTAACAATGTAGAAGATGGATGGAAAAATTTGAGGAATAAAACATTTATGAAATTGCTGATTGTGTCTTAAGAAAGTATGCTAGGAACGCAGCTATGAGTATTAGTGAGGAAGCTTTGTTTATTAGAGAGAAGGGACTTGGACAAGAATTATCTGAGTGATAGATTAGATGAAAACAAGGGGAATGTAAATAAACTGGAGAAAACATTAAAATATGAACTAAGGAGGTGTGGGATTGAAGCCACTGATAAAATTGCCGAGGATCTGGAAGATGCAGCTAGACGGCATAATAGAAAAATATTGTACTGGCATGTTAAAAAATTGAGAGGGAGTAGTCAATACGGACTTGTACCAGTTAAAGATAAGAACGGGGCCACAGTTAATGATAAGGAAAGAGTTAAAGAGAGATGGGTAGAACATATCGAGAATGTGATAAACCAAGATAGAATTGTAGGAAAAGATCTAGAGGAAAATGAAAAAGTTTGTGATACCTTGGATGAGAAGGAAGATTTACTTCGTGAGGAAGAATTAGCGACAGTAGTAAAAGGTTTGAAATAAAAATAAGGCCCCAGGTGCTCATAGTTTGGTAAAAGAATTTCTTAAATATTGATAAGAGTGAGTATGATAATTATCGAGGCGTTATCCTGGTCTCTGTAGTAGGTAGCAAATTACTAAGAAATATGGTACTTTTGAGACTGAGAGATGGTGTAGACAAAGTTATAAAAAAATGGTACGGTTTTAGAAAGAGTAGAGGATGTCCCGACTAAATTTTCACGCTTAGATTAATAATTGAGAAGTGCCTGAGCTATCAAACGCATTCAGTCCTCTCTTATTTTTAATCTGTTGATAGAAGAGGTTTAACGAAGGTCTTATCCTTGTATGGTATGTCAGACAAATACATTAAAGGGACTAGTACTATGCAGAAAATGAGGGTAGCAGCTGGTTTCGTATTAAATCAGGAATTAAGCAGGGTTGTGTTCTATCCCTCTTTATATGGATATGGATAATTTTGATTGACTTCGTCTTAAAGGGAACAGGAAAGGCAATGGGAGAACACGGTATGAAATGAGGAGGAAAAACTCACCTGATCTTAGATTATGCTGGTGATTTAAGCATCGTAGGTCAAAGTTTGAGCAAAATGAGTGAACTTTTAGTGGTTTTACGAGTTCAGGGTGCTATAATATGTTCGAAAATTAATGTTAAGAAGACTAAGTCGCTAAGGCTAGGAATAAGTGACGATGAAAAGGTGACATTGAGTAACAAAAAGATTGATCAAGTGGACAGCTTACCTTGGTAGTATTATTAGTAAAGACGATGGGAGCAGTAAAGATGTTAAAAGTAGAATAGCCAAGACTCAGGGTGTTCTTCAACAGCTGAAAAAAGCTTGGAAGAATAGGAAGATAAGTCTGCCAACCAAGATTAGAATAGTGGACGCTACAGTGATGACAGTGGTCAAATATGGTTCTGAAGCATGGGCGCTCTGAAAAACGGATGAGGATTTGCTAGATGTTTTCTACAGAAATTACCTACAGATTGTTTTGGGTACCTGGCTCACTGACCGTATTTCAAACAGTAGGCTGTACGAAAATTCAATCCCACTTTCTAGGGCTATAATGAGAGAAAGGTTGAGATGGCTAGGACATGTTCTGTGGATGAAGGATGACGGATAGCCGAATTGTGTCTTTTTCGGCCAACCGTCTAGGCTGAACGGAAAGCAGGTCGTCCGCAGCTGGGGTGAGAGGATGTCATAAAGAAAGTTTAAGGGAATGGGAACCTCCTGAGAGTGTAAAAGGGACTTTTTGAATAGATTGGGATGGAGGAGGAGCGTGCGTAGCTGTGCTGGCCTCAGGCGGCTTGGTGCTGCGGTGAGTTGTTAGTACTAGTAGGAATTGTTTCTGCAGTATTGTGTGACCACTTTGTTATTGTGTGACATCAATTTGATGTGGGTCACAAGCAAATATTGATGAAAAGTAAGTGTGCCATTCAATTATAGTAATTTGAATTGGCAGGGTTGAAGTGGAACATGTATGTTTATTCACCTATTTCCACAAAAACTGCGAATTTTTCTGTATTGGCTACACAGTATATACGTAATTATTAGTGTTTCAAACCAGCACTTAATGATTCAATTGTAATTGAGAACAACAGGTCAAAATATTATTCTTCGGAAGGGGGAGGGGGTTCTATGAGAAACACCAAAAATACATTTTCATTAGGGGCCCAGATCACTAGAGAGCACACAAAGGAGAGGGACGTGGCCCCCAACAGACATATTTTGTAATTAATGCAGTTGTTCCACAATTTTTGCTAGTTTTCTTAATTATCCTATTTATCATATGATCGACCAAAAATTAGATAAAAAAACAAGTTTGTTTTCTCCCCAAAGTAAAGATCAAACTCAAAACCAAACTAAAAAGACCATAAATAAGAGGAGACTAGCAACACTCCCTCGTTACTACATGTTTTGCTTTTGTTTTATCTAATGAATAGTGAATATTAGCAAAATCAATCAAGAAAGTGTTTATTATACGCTTCATGAAGATATTCATAAGTCTTTGGCAGAACATCCAGGGGGGCGGGCTTACACTTAATCTTTAAGAAACGACAATGTCATCCTCCCCAAGAAGGCTAATGGTTTATTTAGTTGCTTCATTTTATTGAAATGACAAACGTTTGGAATTAATGGCGTAGCTTCCTTCGTAGAAAAGATCAGACAGTAGCTGAGGCTTGAAAGGCAGTACGTCTGTTGTATACTTTTTATAGCTACAGTTCGACAGGTAGATAAAACGCGATGTATTTTTTGTTCCATTCTTCTTTGGAGAAGGGATTTGGTTTATTTCTGGTTTATCCTCAAAATATCTGACATGACTGCTTCCCAAATTTAGGACTATGATTTATTCTTACTCTCAAGAGTAACAAAAATTCAGCACAAGAGATACACGCAGAACAAAGGCAAAAATTAAACTAACAAGCTATGAAGAGCCAAAGGATCAAATTAAATTATTTGCATATAATGAACTGAGAACTATGAAGCCATTGATATAATTGGTCCTACTTCGGATGGTTACAAGAAACTGTGTTAACTTAACAAAAATAAAACACTTGCCAAAACTAGGAAACTTCTTGATAATATATGGAAAACGGGCCTTCCTCTACCACACAAAAATGCAGCACTTCCTTAGGCCTTAAAATACAAAACACTTAAGTCCTCATAACCAGGGAAAACTATATGGAATGAGACGGACCGACTTCGCGAGAATTTATATATTATTCTGTTCAATGTTTTAAATATTTTTATAACAAGACCTTTCCTTAATTGCTACGAACTTTGCCCGGCACATAGTTTTTGTCGATAACTGGCTCGAATAAAAACATATGAAGACATCTTTCGTTCTGGGCCAAAGGATGTCCAGCAACCCTGTAAAAAAGATCAGTTAAGTAACAATAAGAGAATACTCAAAGTGTGGTTGAATTTATATTTCTTTTTACTTCCAGTGTGAAGTCCTCTAGTGCGCATCTACTTTTTGAGTACAGGGGGCAAATATAAACTGTTATTATTATGGCAGACCATATATAGTGTACATTTGAATATCGCTGTGATAAAGCCTATAAGATTTGAGCTTCAGCCTCTTTGGTATGGTGGCTGCCAAACTTAATCAGAAACCTTTGAAATGCTAGAAGACAGTAGCCTGAAGTCATATCCCTACCAATCAATAAAGGCAAATTATGCCATACAGCAGATTAAAAACAGTTACCACAATACACTGGAGATATGAGTCTCCTTTAAATCTTAAGAATATGAGATAAGACCACTCTGTGCTAATAGATGGTTTCATTGGCGAATTTAACAGCTAAACCAATACATACTTTTTTTTCAGGAAAAGAATTACACTGACGTTTGACGTACACTGATCATTGCTACTGTCAATTTTTAAGTATTTGTTCATATTAATCCTCTAAAACTTATAGACAACACTGCCGATATCAACAGGTCCAAACAGGAGAATTTTAAACTTGATGAATTTTAAATACTTGGGATTTCTATAAAAAGCCAATTCTTTTTATGCCTGTATTGGTAAAAAGAATTCCATTTTTTTTATAATTTTGTTTACTGTTAGCCTGAGCTGCCCTTTTCTTTACTTTTAAGTTCGTTACCAGGAGCAACTTAAAAAAACAGTAGTTTCTAAAAACCCTCCTTTTTTACTTTATGTTCATCATACTACAAAAAATTAAATGCAATGATTGCAAAATAATAAAAAAAGGTTGACCCTGGACAGGAACCAAGATAAAACAAACTATAGAAAATTAGCCAAAATAAACGTTGATGTGTGCATGTTTCGGGGATTCAAAATCTTTCGCCAGGAGGAAACAACGAAATAAAGTTAAATACTGTTTGACGATTTACAGAGACACTTTTCAAAAATGTGAAAATTATAATAACAAGTATGATTTTGCTTTAAGAATTTTAACGAAGTCACATTTGGCAGATTTTCACATTATCCTTTGTCTGAAATTCGTTTCTAATGTTGTCCAAAAGGAAGTCGAACCTTTTACTAATGACACCGTAACTAGATAGCAAACTATAGAAAATTAGCCAAAACATTTCGAAGATCTTACTTGTTAATGAAAACTTCCAGATTCTTCCTCCTCTCTTCAATGAAGTCTTCTTCATAGATGCCCTCATCACTCCTAAAAGGTAGCAGCCTTTTGATAGCTTTTCCCGGAAGAGGTGGTACAATTATTTTACTGTCTCTTTCCAATTCATTTCTAAGCCACTCAAAATCACTGTATCGTCTTCTAACACTTGCTTCTCTTACTTTGAAAATTGGTAGGTTAGTCTGAAATTAAAATCATTTCTGAAAGAATACCCAGGAACGATCTTAGCACTAGATTCTCATAGACAAATCATCATGACCAATACCGAAGGTTGTTGGTATTCACGATTTTTTAGGATGAGCTATTATTACCATAAGAGCCCTCTGCAGGGCTTTATCTTTTCCTGGAGGGGACAATGGACATTGCTTAGGTAACTAAATCCTTAGAAAAAACCCTCCTATGAGTAACTTATGGAAAGGTAAAGTGTAAAAAAAGTCCTTTAGCTTTGAGTTAAATAATACTCAGCTCAAGTTTTCCAGTGACCTTAATGTAGGCCTACACTTTGCAAGTGAAATGTTCTGAAAGATTGTCTTTCTGTTAAATTCTAAGAATTGCTGGTAGTTCACTGGCAGAACTAGTGAGGAATCACTTTTAGTTTATACTACATAAAATAATCCACATACATAAAATAATACTACATAAAATAAAAAAAATAGGTACATAATGACTTGGAAACAGAGCTGTTACTTTCAGAAATTGATTTTAAAAGAATATTTTCCAAAAAAAGTATATCAATTAAGAGTAAATTAAGTTATTAAAATTAAAACAGTCAAAAGTAAAGTCATATAATAATTCGAACTTACAACAAAAAGAATTTAAAAAAGATCAAAGGAAATTTAAATATTTAGATTGCTAAGGAAGAATATATAAACTATAAAATGAACTGAAATTATTCATCGCATAGTTCTGCTATGACTAAGGTGCATGTCGCCTACCCTTCAGCACAAAAAAATGGTGGGGAGGGGACATCAGGAGTGGACAGGGGCCTACTAAGGGTCTAAGTAATACTGACTCAAATGCTAGTGTGATTCCAGTTCAAACAAGGTAAAGCTCGTCTAACTTTTTACTAAAAAATTGGAAGCAGGTTAGGAGGAGGAGTAGAAAGGATATAGGGATTTATTAAAAAAAAAAAAAAAAAAAAAAAAAAAAAAAAAAAAAAACACAAGAGCTAAGAGCTCATATGGCACTTGTGACGAGGCGAGAAGAGCTAAGAGCCAAGAGATCATATGGTATGAGCTCTAAAAAAATTCTATGAATCAATAGATTGATTTAAAAAGGAAAATAAGAGGCTTAATGCCGGTCAGGATTTAAAATAAGAGGTCACGATGTCCTTCTAAATATCAAAATTCATTAAGATCCGATCACCCACTCGTAAATTATAAATACCTAATTTTTTCTAATTTTTCCTCTCCCTTTAGCCCCCCAGATGGTCGATTCTGGGAAAACGACTTTATCAAGTCAAATTGTGCAGCTCCCTGACACGCCTATCAATTTTCATCGTCCTAGCACGTCCAGAAGCACCAAACTCGCCAAATCACTGAACCCCTCCCCCAAAGAGAGCGAATCCAGTACGATTCTGTCAATCACGTATCAAGGACATTTGTTTATTCTATCCACCAAGCTTCATCCCGATTCCTACACTCCAAGCGTTTTTCCAAGATTTCCCCCTCCAACTCCCCCCAATGTCAAACGATCTGGTCGGGATTTGAAATAAGAGCTCTGAGACATGAATTCTTTCTAAAAATCAAATTTCATTAAAATCCGATCATCTATTCGTAAGATAAAAATACCCCAATTTTCACGTTTTCAAGAATTCCGGTTTCCCCCTCCAACTCCCCCCAACGTCACAGGATCTGGTCGGAATTTGAAATAAGAACTTTAAAGCACAAGATCCTTCTAAATATCAAATTTCATTAAGATCTGGTCACCCTTTCGTAAGTTACAAATACCTCAATTTTCAAAATTACCCCCCTCCAATTCCACCAAAGAGAGCAGATCCGGTCCGGTTATGTCAGTCACGTATTTTAGATAGGTTTTTATTCTTCCTATCCAGTTTCATCCTGATCACACTGCTTTAAGTATTTTCGAAGATTTCCGGTCCCCCCCCCCAATTACGCTTGATCCGGTTGAGATTTAAAATAAGAGATCTGAGTTACGAGGTCCTTCTAAATATGAAGTTTCATGAAGATCCGATCACTCCTTCGTAAGTTAAAAATACGTCATTTTTTCTTATTTTTCAGAATTAACTCCCCCCCCCCAATAGATCGGATCCGTTCCAATTATGTAAATCACGTATGTAAGACTTCTGCTTACTTTTCCCACCAAGGTTCATCCCGATCCCTCCAATCTAAGCATTTCCATGATTTTAGGTTCCCCCACCCCAAACTTCCCTCAACGTCACCAGATCCAGTCAGGATTCAAAATAAGAGCTTTGAGACACGATATCCTTCTAAATATCAAATTTCATTGAGATCCGATAACCCGTTTGTAAGTTAAAAATACCTTATTTTTTCTAATTTTTCAGAATTAACCCCTCCCCCAACTACCCCAAAGAGAGCGGATCCGTTCCAGTTATGTCGATCATGTATCTAGGACTCGTGATTATTTTTTCCACCAAGTTTCATCCCGATCCCTCCACTCTAAGTGTTTTTCAAGTTTTAGGTTTCCCCCTCCAAACCCCCCCCCCAATTTCACCAGATCTGGTCGGGTTTAAAATAAGAGCTCTGAGCCACGATATCCTTCTAAATATCAAATTTCATTGAGATCCGATCACCTGTTCGTAAGTTAAAAAATACCTCATTATTTCTAATTTTTTCAGAATTACCCCCCCCCCCAACTACCCCAAAGAGAGCGGATCCGTTCCGTTTATGTCAATCATGTATCTAGGACTCGTGATTATTTTTTCCATCAAATTTCATCCCGATCCCTCCACTCTAAGTGTTTTCCAAGATTTTAGGTTTCCCCCCTCCAACTCCCCCCAATGTCATCAGATCCGGTCGGGATTTAAAATTAGAGATCTGAGACACAATATCATTCGAAACATCAAATTTCATTAAGATCCCATCACCCATTCATAAGTTAAAAATACTTCATTTTTTCTATTTTTTCCGAATTAACCGGCCCCCCACTCCCCCCCCCAGATGGTCAAATTGGGAAAACGATTTTTCTAATTTGCCAAATTTCATCGTCCTAGCTTACCTGGAAGTGCCTAAAGTAGCAAAATCAGGACCGACAGACAGACAGACAGACTGACCGACAGAATTGGGGATTTCTATATGTCACTTGGTTAATACCAAGTGCCATAAAAAAAAAAATCTATCTGTAAATTTCGCTCATATACACACTGGCTCTCTTCAACAGATAAATTCCATAGTTTTATCAGCTAAAGATGGCCAATGTGTGTTTCACTATCAAATAAAAGGATTTTCCCTGTTTAACCTTTATTCATGTCATGGAAAGGCGGTACAATCTCCGAAAATACCTACATTTATTTCTTAATTGACATACTTTTGCAAAGGGCCAATTTCAGGAATAGGTGTCAAGTTTTCCCAGCGTTTCTGCCTTAAACTAAGATTCTGGACTACAATTTAAATTTAAGGAAAAATTCGAATATTCTGTTAAAGTGTTTATCAGCCTTTAGTTTTGTGCAGCAATATTTGTCAAATCAACAAGACAGATATAAAGGCACATTCAGTGATTTTAAGGTTTACATGCTGAGAACAGAGAACATGAAGAATTGCTTTGGTCAATGTTGCACTTTGATTTGGAGCAATCTTTCACAGATTAAAAAACAGATTAAATATCTAAAAACAGATTAAAACAGATTAAAATATCTAGTACATCTAGTATATCTACATCTAGTATATAGTAGCATGTCTAGTATATCTAGTAAAATGTTTAGTAGTTGACTGAGGATTTTAATTAAAAGTTTCATCACATAGGAACAGTTAACATTTAGATTAAGCTCTGAAGAAGAATGTAAAATACAAAGAAAAAGGCTTGTTTGATATACAATGATGAAAGACATTATAAGATTTTCCAACTTAACTTAAACATAAAAGCTCAAATTAAAATTCGAAGTTCCTTTCTTAAGTTCGTTTCGTGTTCTTTTTAACTTTTTTAATATCCTAGCAATTTAATACGCGAACTTCAGTTCAGAATAATCGATTAAAAAAGAAACCTTTAATATGGAACATACCCATAAGGAAGCTTCGCTTGAATAATAAATATCAACATATCTTACAAGTTCTAATAATAAATATTATTATTATATTGTTATAATATTATATTATTTATTATTATATTATTATAATAAATAATAAATATCTTACAAGTTCTAAATTTGAAGCTCTTCGTTTTCGAAAGTTTTGTCAGGGAAAGTGAAAAGGCTTTTCTATTTTAAATATTAAATTAAAAAAAAAAATCTTTTTTTTAACTGAAAGTAAGGAATAACTTTAAAGCTTAAAACGAGCAAAGTATATTTCCCATAAGAGTTTCTCTGTCGATTCCTTCATGATAAGATTCAACAGCCAATCAAAACCTCGTGATGGAGCGATGTAAAAGATAAGCGTGTAACAGATACTTAGAAATACCCCATACTACAAATTTATGAATAAAAAAAATCAGAATTATTATTTTTAGGGTGAATTCTCTTTCATACAAATTGAAAACCTGTGTAACTATGGTTTTCTGTAGGGCTTAACCCAATACTGTCCACATCCTTGTAATTACATGAAATTTCATCCACTGTTTCGTTACAAGAACTTTCTCTTGCTCTGTTTTGTTGTAGATGTTAATATGTTTAAATAAGTGTATGAGTAGGGTATTTGAAACTTAGTTTGGGCCCATCTGAGGGCATCACAGATCAATGCAGCTGAATTAGTTTCGATTTTCTCTACATTGGGGTAAACTTTGCACAGAGACTTGTTGATAGAACTTTCAGCCCAATTGGGGCAAAAAAAGCATAATTCTATTTTTGGGAATAACAAGTCCTTTAGTCTTTTGATCTGGGCTGATAAAAGATTCATAGTAACTCCTTTTGATCAGGACTAATAAAAAATAATTATTGGCCCATTCTTGAAGCTATCCAATTTGACTTAAGGATTCAAGTTTCTTGCTGTCAAAGAAAGTCTTATGACCCTTTTTGAGCTAAAACAGGGCCTCATTTTTTTGGCAGGGGGGGGGGGGGTATTTTTCAATGAGTCAATATTTTTCATGCTTTGGGGTACCCTTGCCCAAGGATTAACGCTGCATATCAGCTTCATATGCTTCCATAGTCCCTGCTATGCTTCGTTTCAATTGCTGTTGTCTCGCAATGCTCTACAACCTTGTTGTTCTTCCCCACATCCTCTACATTGCACCCTTCTGGAAGATTCTTACAAATGCTGACAAATTGGAATTCGTTCTGCTTTTTTATGTTTCACAAAATACCTACTAAAATATCTAATTTAAACACGAAAATTAATGCTAATCAACAGTCATCACAAAGTAGATCCTACTACAGCCGTAGCTAAACTTAGAGAGAAACAAAATCAAAAGATTTCAAGACATTCTTGGTGCTCACTTATTTAACTCTACTTTGATTGTACATTAAAAAAATACTGTCTACAAAGTTCTTGCTTTTATTTATTTGTTCCTTCTCTTTTTATACATAATTTAAATGCCAGTGAAAAGGCCATTTGCAAAAAAAAAAAAAAATTAAGGTCAAAGAACTGAAACAGAATCAGAAAAGCAACCCAACCAAAAAGTTTGGCATATATGGAGTATTCATAGCTGAAAGAAATGTTGACTGAGCAAGAGAAAAAGGCTAAAAATGAAATGCTTGACTGTATACAGAATACAGTTGTGACATTGAAAAATACTGACTGTAAGTGTTTTTCTGAAAAGCAGGTCAAACACAGTGCAGTTCATAAGTCAAGTGCAGTTTAATATGTTAATAATATAATATAAACGAGGCAGAGCTGTATCCTGATTTTGTTCCAGGAGAGGGTACCAGAATTTGTTTGTTTAGGGGGCTGCCAAAAGAATGAAGAAGAAAAGGATTGTCACAGTAATCACAAAGCTTGGTAGTCCTCACTTAGCCAATAAAAAAGAACAACAAAGCTAATCAGACTTTCAAAATTTGATTTTATAAAAGACTAGCTGTTGGGGTGGCCCTTCGCACCACCCCAACACCTAGTTGGAGGGGGCGCTTCGCCCACCCCCCCAAACCCCCCCCCCCGCGCGCGTAAGTCGTTACGCGCCATATTAGTTACGCGCCATTGTAGTTGTGTCCCTGTGTCCCACCTGTGAATATAGATAGATATATATATATATATATATTTTTAACTACGTAAAACTTGCGAATATACAATCTGTATTCAGATCTATACCTCATTATTCTAATGATTGCCCTTGAGCTTTGTTGATGGTGATTGCTAATCGAACGTTCCCCGTGTCACCGTCGTCATTTATATATCCCCCTGTGCCCCCCGACGTCCCCGTTGTTGTTGTTTCCCTGTGTCCCGGTCATCATTTGAGCTTTGTTGATGGTGATTGCTAATCGAACATTCCCTGTGTCCCCGTCGTCATTTATATATCCCCCTGTGCCCCCCGGCGTCCCCGTTGTTGTTGTTTCCCTGTGTCCCGGTCGTGATTTGTGTCCCGGTGTTCTGGTGTCCCGGTCTGTAATTTCTCTTTGAGTGTCCTGGTCGTCATTTATATTCCCTGTGTCTCGGTCGTCATTTGTGTCCCGTTGTTGATGGTGATTGCTAATCGAACATTCCTTGTGTCCCGGTCGCTTTCTCTTTGAGTGTCCCGGTCGTCATTTATATTCCCTATGTCCCGGTGTCCCGGTCGTCATTTGTGTCCCGATGTCCCGGTCTGTAATTTCGTCAGTCGACAAACATGACGTCAGTCGACACACAAACATGACGTCACTCGACAGACACACAGACAACTATATATATATATATATATATATATATATATATATATATATATATATATATATATATATATATAAATATATATATATATATATATATAGATGTCCCAGTGTCCCGGTCGTCATTTGTGTCCTGATGTCCCGGTCTGTAATTTTGTCAGTCGACAAATGTGATGTCAGTCGACACACAAACATGACGCCACTCGACAGACACACAGGCAACTTATTTTTATATATATAGACTAGCTGTTGGGGTGGCGCTTTGCGCCACCCCAACACCTAGTTGGTGGGGGCGCTTCGCTCCCCCCAAGCCCCCTCCCCCACGCGCGCAAGTCGTTACGCGCCATATTAGTTACGCGCTATTGTAGTTGTGTCCCTGTGTCCCACCTGTGAATATAGATAGATATATATTTTTTTTTTTACTACGTAAAACTTGCGAATATACAACATTCTTGGCTGTCCCATTGTCTGTGCATATAAATAAATTGTCAGGTTTACCGACTCTTGAACATGCAACATATAATTGTCCATGGGAAAAACAATCTGTATTCAGATCTATACCTCATTATTCTAATGATTGCCCTTGAGCTTTGTTGATGGTGATTGCTAATCGAACATTCCCTGTGTCCCCGTCGTCATTTATATATCCCCCTGTGCCCCCCGGCGTCCCCGTTGTTGTTGTTTCCCTGTGTCCCGGTCGTCATTTGTGTCCCGGTGTCCCAGTCTGTAATTTCTCTTTGAGTGTCGCGGTCGTCATTTATATTCCCTGAGTCCCGGTCGTCATTTTTACCCCGGTCGTCATTTGTGTTCCGGTGTCCTGGTCTGTAATTTCTCTTTGAGTGTCCTGGTCGTCATTTATATTCCTTGTGTCCCGGTGCTTTGTTGATGGTGATTTCAAATCAAACATTCCTTGTGTCCCGGTCGCTTTCTCTTTGAGTGTCCCGGTCATCATTTATATTCCCTATGTCCCGGTGTCCCGGTCGTCATTTGTGTCCCGATGTCCCGGTGTGTAATTTCGTCAATCAACAAACATGACGTCAGTTGACACACAAACATGAGGTCACTCGACACACACACACACACACAGAGACAACTTATTTTTATATATATAGATAGATTAGCAAGTGACAAAATGGATTAGGTTTGATTTTATACCTGCTGTAGAAGTTTCAATCTCATATCTGCTAAAATGTGGAATTTTGTAATTTTTGCCAGAAGAAATATCATGGATGTGTGTTCATTTGTTTCTTTGTTGTTGTTTTTTTTTTTTTACAAGGGTGATTGTATCGACCCAGTGGGTCTAAAACGTCGAGAGAGTGCCCATTCTAATGGAAAGTAATAGTGCAAGTGCCCTTTTCAAGCTACCAAAAAATTGGAGGGCAACTAGGCCCCCTCCCATGCTACTTTTTCCCAAAATTGTCTGATCATAATTTTGAGATAACTTTTTTCTCTATCATAGTTGAAAAGCTCAGTAACTATGTCTTTAGAGATAAAATTATCCCCTAGAGCCCCTGGGGATAGGTTTTTAAGTTATAAATTTGACCCATTATTTGCTATTTTTAGGGTGGGGAGGGGAGAACGAATTTTCTGCTGGGAGGATTTTGCATGGGGAGAATTTTCCATGGGGAGTTAAATTTTCAGGAGGTGAACGTTTCAGGGGAAGTTTTACACTGGGTGAATTTGCCAGACCTCCATACAAAATTTCTTTATATATCTTGCTTTCTCTTTATTGATTCAATTTTAGGCGTGAAGATATTTCTTTGGGGAGGGAGATTTTTCCATGTAGATGGAGCCAGGTATCCTTGCGTTATTTAAATTAAAACAAGAGCTAAGAGCTCATATGGCACTTGTGACAAGACTGGAAGAGCCAAGAGCCAAGAGCTCATATGGTATGAGCTCTAGCAAAATTCTAAGAATCAATAGATCGATTTAATAGAAAATCAGAGGCTTAATGCTGATTGGGATTTAAAATAAGAGCTCTGAGTCAAAATTCATTAAGATCAAATCTACTACTACTACTAATAACTCACTGCAGCACCAAGTCGCCTGAGGCCAACACAGCTACACACTCTCCTCCTCCAACCTAATCTATTCAAGGCCTCCTTCTTTACAGCCTCCCAGGAAGTTCCCATTTCCTCAAATCTTTATTTATGACATCCTCCCAAACCAGACAAGGACGACCTGCTTATCATGTAGCCCCAGACAGGTGGCCAGAAAGGACAATCTTTCATCCTTCATCTGCAGAACGTGGCCTGTTGAGATGGAAAGGTTGAGATGGCTCTCAACCTTTCTTCCATTATAGCCCTAGAAAGCGGGATTGAACCACATTTTTTGTACAACCTACTGTTTGAAATCAGTCAGTCAGCCGGGTACCTAGAACAATCCGTAGGCAATTTCTCTGAAAAACATCTAGTAAATTTTCATCTGCTTTTCAGTGCGCCCATGCTTCAGAGCCATATTTGACCACTGTCATCACTGTAGCTTCCAATATTCTAACCATGGTTTGCAGACTTATCTTTCTATTTTCCCAAACTTTTTTTAACTGTGAAAAAAACACCCTGAGCCTTAGCTATTCTACTTTTGACATCTTCACTGCTCCCACTGTCGTTACTAATAATACTACCAAAGTAATTGAAGCTGCCAACCTGATCAATCTTTTCGTTACCCAACATCACCTTTTCATCTTCACTTGTTCCTAGCCTTGGTGACTTAGTCTTCTTCACATTAATTTTCAAGCCTATTCTAGCACCCTGAACTTGCAAAACCTCTAAAAATTCATTCATTTTGCTCACACTTTCATCTAATATGCTTAAATCATCAGCATAATCCAATTCCAGGAGAGTTTTTCCTCCTCATTTGATTCCGTGGTCTACAATTGCCTTTTCTGTGCTCCTTAAGATGAAGTCCATCAAAATGATCCATATAAAGGGGGATAGAACACAACCCTGCTTAACTCCTGATTTAATACAAAACCAGTTGCTAACCTCATTTCTTACCTTAACCACAGCAGTATTATTCTTGTACATGGCACAAATCACTTTAATGTATTTTTCTGGTATACCATACAAGAATAAGACCTTTGCAAACGCTCTTCTATCAACAGAATCAAAAGCTTGCTCACAATCGATAAAACTGAGGACCAAAGGTGTTTGACAACAAAGGGACTTCTCAATTATTAACATAAGAGTAAAAATTTCGTCAACACATCCTCTATCTTTTCTAAAACTGCACTGTTCTTCCCTTAAAACTTTATCTACAGCATATCTCAGTCTAAAAAGCATCATATTTCTCAGTAATTTGCTAACTACAGAGACCAGACTAATGCCTCGATAATTACGACATTCGCTCTTGTCACCTTTCTTATACTTTGGTTCAATTAAGGTTCTCCTAAAATCATTAGGTACTTCCCCTTTTTCAAAAATCATGTTCATAATCTTCAGTAGCTTATTCCTAACCTCAAAGCCACCATATTTAAGAAACTCATTTAACACACTATCAACACCTGGAGCCTCATTTTTTTAATCCTTTTAGTACTGTTGCTAATTCTTCCTCACTAAACAAATCTTCCCTCAAATCCAAGGTATCACAAACTTTTTCATTTTCATTTATATCTTTTCCTGCAACTGCATCTTGGTTTAGCACATTCTCAAAATGTTCCACCCGTCTTTCTTTAACTTTTTACAGTTTTATCAAGTCAATTTGGGCAGCTCCCTGACATGCCTACCAATTTTCATTGTCCTAGCATGTCCAGAAGCACCAAACTCGCAAAAGCACTGAACCCCAACCCCTAACTCCCCCAAAGAGACCGGATCAAGTCCGGTTACGTCAATCACGTATCTACGACATTGGCTGATTCTATCCAACAAGTTACATCATGATCTCTCTACTCTAAGTGTTTTCCAAGATTTCCAGTTTCCCCCTCCAACTCCCCCCAATGTCAACAAATCTGGTTGGGATTTGAAAGAAGAGCTCTGAGACATGAGTTCCTTCTAAATATCAGATTTCATTAAGATCTGGTCACCCATTCTTAAGTTAAAAATACCTCAATTTTTCTAATTTTTCCAAATTAACATCCCCCAGCAAGAACAGATCCGTTTCAATTATGTCAATCACGTATCTATAACTTGTGCTTACTCTTCCCATCAAGTTTCATCCCGATCTCTCCACTCTAAGCATTTTCCAAGATTTCTGTTTCCCCCCCAGCCCCCTATGTCCCTGGATCCAATTCGAATTGAAAATGGAACATCTGAGACATGAGATCCTTCTATATATCAAGTTTCATTAAGATCCGATCATCCATTCATAAGATAAAGATACCTCAATTTTCACATTTTCCAAGAATTCTGGTTTCCCCCTTCAACAACCCCCAATGTCACCAGATCTGGTCAGGATTTAAAATGAGTAAAGCAAAAGATCCTTCTAAATATCAAATTTCATTATCACCCATTTGTAAGTTACAAATACCTCATTTTTTCTAATTTTCAAAATTACTCCCCCTCCCCATTAATGTTTAGAGTTAGGCACCTCATATAGACGTAATGGCTGACTATTGGTACTTTGACCATGTGGATTAAGCTGAATCTTGGCTGGACAATTGTTTGGGCATTTTACTCTGTAACAGGTGTGGCCAACAGCCTTGCATAGCACACAGAACATACTAGCTGTGCATGCATTTAAACAGTCAGATATGTCATTGGTAGAACCACATTGACCACACATAGCACCCAGTTGGCAACTCACTGCTGACTGTATGCATTTAAACAGTCAGATATATCATTGGTGGAACCACATTGACAACAAACAGCACCTAATTGGCAACTCCCTGCTAGGTGACCTACCTTGTGACACCCTAAAGCATTGACAGGGTAGGAAGAGAAATTCCTGAACAGGGCAATGCTCATAGCCAATGCACACTGATTTATAGATTATAGATGCCTCAGTGGCTTTCTCACTCTCAACTATTTTTGTTTGAAGTGAACACTGATATTCCAGTTGTTACTTGATCCCTTAAGATCTTTAATATCATTTGAAGCTTCTTTGCATATGCTGTCAATAAACTGTTTATGGTCATGAGGATCCCTGATATCTTGTGGACAATTTTTAAGTACTACAGCATACAGTGGCTTTATGCTTTGAAAATTGTAGATAGCAGAAGTTGTTGCATTGTTAACTTTACAGCATACAAAGAGATCGCATTTAATTGTGACATCAATAAATCCATCCAATTTTTGAGTAATTTTGTTTACTTTTGTAGCTAGTGTAGCAGAAACAGCACCATTGATAACTGACGTTTCAAAGGGATTGAAAATAACAAAGCAGGGGTACATTCTTCTCTTTGGCAGCTTATACATGCATTTGATGCTTAAATGCATCTTTCCAGAACTCTCCTAGTCAGAAGGTGGTTTACTGTACCACAAGCACAGTGACAACCATCTTTTTATTTAAGGTAAAGTATATAAATAGTTGCAATCCCAACAGCAGAGCTAAAACAATCCAGTATTGGACTTTTTTTTGCTCCAAAGTGCAAATTAAGGTAATATTATAAGATAAGTTTTTTTTTGGTTTTCTTTTAGTGCTGGGGTCCATTGCTAGAAAAGGGACCATGGTACTTGAAGAGAACTTAAAATAAGGATAGTCATATAGTACCTATACAGGTACTATATTATTTTATTAGTACATTTGTTTTAGATGTGCTCAATCATAGCAAGGTTACCTGGAAGTATACTTTCAAAGAATCAAGAGATGTAGATTTTAAAGAATAATGGACTTTAACAAAAATCAAGGAAAAACATATTTTTGGGGTCTTCTTCTTTTGATATACAATCCTTTCAGCCTTAGAAACAGGGAAGGAGTAAAGATATCTTGAAAAACGCCTTCCTTAGCTAGGCCCTAGTTCAGGTTCTGAATTTGTTCTGAAGTTTCATTCTTTATATACAACTAATTTTCAAGGTAAGAACAAGGTCTTTCCCAAGAATTTGATTGGAAATGCCTTATATATCTTATGTATAAAGGATAAGATTCTAGTTGAGGTAAGATTTTTCATCTTGGTAAATGCTTAAGGAAAACAAATGAAATTCTTAGGAATGAATTGTAAGCCTTAATGATTCCCTGGGAAGATACTTTGAATTGCCTGCCTTTAACCATTCCTTCTCTTAAGGGCCTTGACCTTTGATGACCTTCTATGATCTTTTTGGTATGAAATTAAAATGTTGAGAAGTGAATGGACTGCTTAGACAAGAGACAAGGTGCAAAGAATGTATTATAAGTCTTATACCTTAGAGCAATTCTAGTTGATAATGTTTTAGGATTTGAGAATTTTTCTCTTAGATTTTGCAAAAAAAGCTTTATTGGCCTAAAAATGTGCTAGAACAATATAAACCAAAATTTCAAAACTAGAGGCTGAAATTTGTTAAGCAGTCTACCTTAACCAGAGCCCATTCTCAATTATTTTCCTCCAGAATTGTCAATAGTTGGAACAGACTCCTTGAAGACACAGTTACCTCTGAATCAGTAAAATTCGATTTTAGTGACTTCTTGCTATCTTGGAGAGGGGTTAGGTTAGGAAAATGAAACTTTCAGGGATGGATCTATAGGCTAAAGTTTGTCCTGGGAAGGTATTTTGAAGTACATGCCTCCCCTCCCCCTCTCTCTCTAGAGGGTCCTGACCTTTGATGACCTTTAAAATATGTGTGTTATAAAAGTGAAACCTTGCAAAATAGATCTTCTGCTTGAATGAAGTACAACAAAATTGTTTTCAGCTTCACAACTTTGCTTGATCCAAATTTAAAGGGTTTTAAGAAATGCAAATACATTTCCTAAATTTTGAAGAAAAAAAAAACATTGGTATGGCTCAGAATTCTACTCAAAAAACAGGAATTGTATTTTCAGAACTAAAGGCAGAGAAAAAGCAACTGATAACTGAAAATTAAGGTAAAATGTTGCTTTGTCAAATTTCAATAGGTATAGACCTGACATGTAGGTGAATTTCAGGGCCCTCTAGAGGGAGAAGGAGTGGAGGTGGGTACATTAAACTATCTTCCCAGGATATACTTTAGCCTGTAAACCCATCCCTGAAAGTTTTATTTTCCTAACCTAACCTCTTTCTGAGATAGCAAGAAGTCACTAAACTAGAATTTTACCTCTGAATCTGCTGACATTTCCAAATGAAGACTTAATGCTAAGTGGCCCTCAAGAGTGTATAATTGAGTGTACATAATCATCAACTCTGGAGTTTCACAAGGAAAAATCCTTAGATTACTCCAACCTACAATTTAAGCAAAGGTAAAATCAATGAAATATAGTCTAGTCTAGAAACCCCAAAATTACTGTGGTTAGGTTGATCTAGGCTTAAATATGCTGTCAAAATCTATAAAGGCTATCCTAGGCATTGATCCTAGGCATTGACCAGTCATGTAGCCTATGTAATATTTTAAGGCCTAAATATAAGGAAATAACAGTGATAGTGGTTCGACAACACCTTATCAGCATATATTCCAGGCCCTGAATTTGCTCCTAGAAGTTTTATTCACATACCTCAGGAAATCTCCAAGATAACAAGAAACCTTGAAAAATAGCTTTCTTAAAAAAAGCTTCAGACTTAAAGTATGTATAGATTAATTGTCCTTTAAAATTTTAATGGTGGCTTATGTTAGGGCAACCCTACAGTGAATTTCACCCACCTTAGTTCTCACTTCATAGTCTGTAAACTTTTTTTTCCCTGCAGTAGCTGGATGAGTTACTGGATTTGACAGATCAATTTCTAAAAAATTTGATGGCTCCGCGTATGCATCATCTAAAGTTTGACGTTTGGTGGTTAATCTCTTTGTAGCTTCGACGCCCTCCATTTCCTTAATTTTATGGTAATATTCTATTTGAGTTCGGCTCCGTTGATAAAGGCCTGTTTTTCTCAAAAGTCTGTTTTAATTCAGGAGCAACACTAGTCAATTGAATCGATAAAAACTAGGCTTTTCTTGATTTTAACGTCGGCCTTACTTATCAGAAAAAAAATGCGAATGGCGAAAAATTGGTTTGAAAAGCTTGCGCCAACACTTATTTGATCCCAATGTTCCCAGCTGAAGCTAAGTATTTATATTTTTGTCAGATTCCTATTACGGATAGAAAACCCATGGTTCCAAGCTTCCGTCAGCTGTATCTTCAAAGAGTGATGCCTGAACGTTCGACTTGATTGGCCAATCAAACTATCAAAGGCTTTATGCTTTACAAGAGACAATGAAATAGGGAAAGTCCTTTTATTGGATAGTAAAATATAACAAAATAATCTCTGTGGTATTTCAGTCATATATACAGTGGCCGTCATCAGCAGATAAACTAATTATGTAACGCTCTTCTTTCTTCCAAAGTAGCTACAGTCTCTTTGATTTCCTGATTTCCGGACCACTGACTTGATCCTTGTACGAAAGTTTATTATCAGGTGAACAAAGGTCACTGAAATAGAGAGAAAAGAAATTCGCTATATTTGACCGTTGTAAATTTTCATAAATTAAACATAATCTCGATTCACCTGTATTTCTGTTCAAAGCATGGTTCTTAAGTAAGTTTTTTTTTTTAATGTCAATGATTAACCAAAAAAATTGATTTAAATCTCGGTCCCAAGAAACCATAAAAAAAAACATTTTCAAACATGATAAAATAGTCCTGGAAACTAAAAACGTGATCCGAAAGAGTTGACGGAAAACGCTTATGTTCAAATTTATTTTTTGGGGTTGACAAAATAGATTGTTGAAGTTATAGTAATCTAATTTTAAAATCTGGTTAGTACGTCCTACATAGGATCTTCTGCAAGTACATAGGGTCTGGTAGATACCACTTAGATGCTTCACTGAAGTTCAATTCAGGAACCCCTGCTTGATTCAAAGCCCAGTTATTGAATAAGAAAATATTTTAATTTCAATGGTTTCCTTAAAATACGTTTAAAGCACCGGTCCGTAAAAATTTGAGAAGTATTTTTGAACAAAATAAAACGGTCCGAGAAATCGAAAACGTGGTCCGAAAGAGTTGACGTGAGACTTTCAGGTTTATATTTTTTCTCTAGGGTTGATGAAAGATCCTGATTGTGTCTTGTGACCACGAACCTTTGGATATTAAAGTCCCCCTAACTATACAGTCTGATTAAGGTGGCTGAACTTCTTCCGGTGGGCGGAGCCACCCCTCCCCCCCTGCACACAGATTGTTACGATTCGATATAATAGTAGAAAAAAACGAGGAGTCCCGACTTAAAGCTTTTTTTTGCCTTAGTCGACTTTCATGGTGGGTTTTACTCAGTAGACAGAGAAGCTCTTTGACAGATTCTAGAATCGACCGGCATCCCTGACAAATTTTAGAGACTTTTCATAGCTCTACACCATGTTACAGGGAGCTGTGGCTAAGTCATTGGCTGGCACAGCTCGTTCTTCCAAATCACGAAAGGAGTATGTTTTGGATGTGTGGTGGCCTTCAATGCCAATAGAAGTGAATGGGAAACTTCCTTTTCATGATGTTCTTCTATTCATAATGAATACAGTCTAGACTTTAAACAATTTATCACAAATACATCATAGGCGAATAAAGATAATAGGCTAATAAACAAGATAGGGTAATAATAATAATCAAATATGTCACGACGCTAATAAAGCTGAGTAAATCTATAATCTTCTAAAACCCAATTTTCCGTTCCAAAAAAACCAGTTTCACAAATCTGCTTAGAAACAGAAGTAAACGGATCGAAAGTCACTTTTAAAGTGAATTTTATCATTGGGTAGCTTATAGTTTGGCTGCCAAAGCAAAGTTACCTTCCTGTTGGATTCCAACTTCATTAGCCATGTGACTGCATAGCCATACTACTGAAATGCCTTCGAAAATATGATGGCAAGATTAGATATGATTAAATAAATAATCTACATTGATATATTTTAGATCTGAGAGTGGAGAACGTAAGAAAATACCTAACCCCTAATTTTTCATTGGCATTAAAAACCTTCGTTGAAAATTCAGTTAAGTTTAGTAAGAAGCAAAGAGTTAGAACAAGAAGCTAAGATTTAAAAATATTTAATGAAACAAAAATGGAAATGAGATTTTCACATTTAACTAGAAAAATTACGAATTGTTAAAAACCCAGCATAAAAAATAATTTTTATATCCAATAAAACACTTACATAAAGAATATACTGAAAAATTGGATTTTTTTTTTTTAGTTTTCATTAGAATGTTTTATTTCATACTTTAAAACTATGAACATCTTAAAAACAATTTCGCAAGCTTCTGCATCGACTGACCTTTTCGGAGCCAACGAGTCTATTATTAAATTGTTTCAGCGGCTAGTTATCATCGAAAGCTGCCAGGGATTTGTAGTTTGACTGAAAAGACAGTGAAATTTCATTTCCGTCTTGTTGGCGAGTTTGTCAATAACAGCGGGTAAAACTGGCTAGAACTCCCAAAGTGACTAAATTACTCAAATGATAGTTCTTTTGAACTGATTTTACCGTTTTACGGACGAATAAGCTAGAGTGGTTTTTGAGTACAATCTTTCCCCGAACTTTAAAAACAAAATTCTGTTCGGTTAGACGAAAAAAAAATCTCACTTTCTGATCTGAATAAAACTGAATAGCTCTATCTCTGGCACAAATCAGGAGAATTTACATGATTTTTCCGACATTCTCGGAAAAGAAGACCTCAGATTTTAATTTTCTGTCATTTATTCGGTTCTCTTGACCATGCACTACAAATTTTTGTAGACCACCCTATTAATTCTAAATAATGTGCCCAAAGAAATCGAAAAAGCATACAATGGACGAGATGGTATTTCTTTGAGGTATCATACGACCTGAATATTTTCTATTGAATAAAGTTGTACGAAAAATGGTTTTTGTCACTAAGTAACTTATTCGGCGTTTTGTTGAAAGCTATAAAACAAAAACTAATCTCAATTCACCAAATTTATTTGAGGCCTGTTACCTTGACACTTTTTGTGAGAATATTTTGAGCCGAATATAAAATATCTTTTCTATTGCAACTTATACAAGATTTTAGTTAGAATCAAATTGTAGGTCAAACCACATCTTTTTAGATGCTTAAAACATGTAAGCTCTTTTTTTATATCGATAGAAAAAATTGGAAAAAAGAGTATAAATAAAGAAAATATATTCCAGTTGATTTTAAATGAGTGTTTATGCGGTGATTGGTTTTTGTGTTTTAATACTTTTTACATAAACTTTCTAGAAGAAAATTTGTCGAACAGAATTGACAGAAAAAACTAACTTTTCCACTTGGGAAATGTGTCTTTTGTGTAAACTTGTAAATCTGGATAAGATGTTTTGGTTAGTTTATATGCTGTTTTTATTTGTTGTTTCATGGGAAAATTCAAGAACAATCACAAGTGAAAGGGCAAGGAAAATAGTTTCGATCGAATAAAAAATTTCCCTTGCTTTTTTGTGGTCGATTTGACATTATCCTAGCTTTCTCAATACAAGAAATGAATATATGTCTTTGAGACACTATACATTTATAATTTGTTTTGATGAAGTTTCAGAGCTGAGTAGCATATATTTTTTGTCCTTAGTCTCATGTGAATTTAGGCAAAACAATGTATTGCATTCAAATTTTTCAAGGAAGCTGCTCAAATGTTTTGTTGAAAGATTTAGAAGTAAGATATAATAATAATAATAATACCATTAAGGTACTATTAAGAATAAATAATAATATCGTTAAGGAACAAGAATAATACCTGAATAAAAAATGAGTTATCAAAAAGTTTGTTGTAACAAACTATAAGTAAGGTGTGACGTGGCTCAATAGTATCCGAAATTCTAAGGAACAGAGTCTTGATAACAACAGATTCATCAAAAAATTCGAATTTTGGATGCTTATTCAAAATATGTAAAATTTATCAAATTTAATGGTGCCCGTCAAAAGTTACGAGCCCGAGAAAATTAGCCCAATTTTTCCCCCAGGGGGGAGAAAAACCTCCAAAATATTACTTTATTTTAATGAAAATCATTCCGTTGGATTCGGCATACCAGAAAACCTTACTGCAGAGGTGCCCATGGAGGAATTTTTCTTGGGGGAAGGGAATTTTCCATGGAGGGGAGCCTGATTTCCCAGTATTATTTAAAAAATAATAAGAAATTAAAAAAAAACAGGTTTTTCAACTGAAAATAAGAAGCAACATTAAAACTTCAAACGAACAAAAAGTATTATGTATATGAGGGGTGTTGTCCCCTCGTCAATTCCTCGATCTTTAGTTTGAAGTCTTTTTAGTACTTTTAAAAAAGCTATTTATCCTAATTAAGCAAACTTTGTGATTCAGGAGTCATTCTTAAAGAATCAGAGGCGCCATTTGGGGGGGGGGGTCAGGGGTGGGAAAATGCCCATCCCAGATTTTCCAGGGGAGCCCAAGCTTCCACCACAAAGGCCCTTTTCCGGCCATAATTATCCAATATGTTCAACATAATCCATTCTGTTCAAATGATTTGAACTAACTACACGTCTATTAGCCAAAAGAGCGTAATTACCTGACGACCCTTGGGGTAATTACGCTATTTGCTATTAATCATTGTAAACTTTGAAAGTAGGTTAGATTCATAATAAAAGTCTCAATTTCTGTCAAATACCCCATGCCCATCCCAAGATTTGGCCCAAATGGCGCCTCTGTAAAGAATTGGGACAAAACTTGAACTTTTGTGTAAAAGGTGAGGTATTGAAAAGGGGGGATCCCCCCTTGTTTACGCAATAACTTCTATTTGTTTTAAGCTATAATTTTGCTCCTTACTTTCAGTTGAAAAAACTTGTTTCTTTAATTTATTTCTCAAATAGAGCTGTCAGCTTGTGGAATTCCCGCATTAAAACAGAGACTTCTTGCAGCTTGGATGCGTTCAAGACATCATTATACAGGGAATTGGTCAAGAAACCGTTTTGTACCTTTTGGGGGCGCTACAGATAATAAACTATTATCACTAGAGCTGGCGAACAAAAGATTCGTCCTATCACTAGCAAAATCCTTTAACTAGCACCCTATCACTAGCACTTTAATTCTCACTAGCAAGTGAGACTTAATTTAATGTAGCTTTCTATTGAATTAAGAAAATTTTCTGGTACCCTTTTATAAGTAAATGATTTTAGGAACGGGTTCTCTTGTCTCTACTTGAATTACCCTAGTCGACTATTTAACGAAATTCACCCTCTTTCGAGACAAGTCAGATTTTCTTGTCTTATATGACAGTGCAGCATCCTTAACCAGATAGGAAATTTAATGAGAAGAAATTAAATTGAAAGTTCAATCAGCTTACATTAAAAGATATGCTCTATTTAGAGGACTATTTAGAACGTAATCAAAATTTATCGTTTTTGAGCTATTTGTGAATATTATGTTTGTGTTCTTGTAGATAAATTTTGTTTATAATCTTTTTCTGTTCCAAGGCTACATGCAATGCTGCCATCTAACAAGCACTATTAGCTCTGTGACTTATTTAAACTATTCTGGCCTATTGGTTCATTTTGCTGTAAAAGCAGATTTCAACTTAGAGATGATTGCTGTAAGACATAAATATGTTTTTATTCTTTAGTGGACAATTGCTGCTATTACATGTTATTGCCTGCCTTACCCTATATTTAAAATCTGCCTGGTCTCTTCCATGGGTGCTCTTAAGCTGAATTTTAGGGGGGGGGGGTTATCTGGTCTAATTGGCACTTCACAATGGTGTATAATAGAAATGTTAAAACAGAAATATAAGGCAGTATTAATCAGATAGAATGGGGGGGGTTGGTACCCCCTGCCCCCTCCCTTATGGGCACCCATGGTTTTGTCATATATTAAGTGTGTAGGCTACCAATAGTTAGCCCAAAAGTGTAGCTAATGTTTACATTAGGCATGGGTTGTGGCCCAATTCCTTATTAAAGCAGCATTAAGTTAGAAATGGAGATTTAGGCCAATATACCTATACAGATGTGAACACAAACAAGTAAGATATTGGATTATAAAAAGATTGTGCTTTTTTACTAACCATATAGGGCTAAACCAAAAGAAGATGTTATGAAGACATCTTTAAGGAAAATGGGAACTTCCTGGGAGGGTGTAAAGAGGCAGGCTTTGCATAGATTAGGAATGAGGTGGAGTGTGCATAGCTGTGATGGCCTCAAGCAGCTTCTTGCTGTGGTGGGTTGTTTGCAGTAATTAGTAGTATATATTAGGAACAACACTGACATCTGTCTAAGTTAAATTCTGGGTAAATGTTTATATTAACAGATTATTCAGATAACTATGAAACAAACTTAGCCTACCTCTAGAATCAGAATTTCAGCTGAATCCAAACATTTATTTATGTTGCAAGTTCAATTTTAACTTAACCTATCATTTCTAACCTTGGTACTTGTGTATTATTCAGAACACACTCATTAGCTTTATCAAAAATTTGGGCTATATATTTGCACATTAGGGGGGTGGGGTGCATCAACTTAGCCTAACCACCTCTATACATAAAATATTTAGGTACTTGTGAATTATTCAGAACACACTCAATAAGTAAAGTTAGGGTATTTTATGAAGTTAGGTATCTTTTGTACAATGCAAAAATCTGGTTTGGTAGCCAAGAAGACAGAACTCAATTTAGTTTGTTACACATAGTGATAGAAGATAGTGTCTGAACATGGATTTTTAAATGAAGATTTGGGATTTGCCAAAAACTGAAAAAGAGGCAATTATATTTTTCCAGGATAAGTGGTTGTTGCCCACAACAAAATAGTAGATCTATAGACACAACATGACTTTATACTCTCACAAGAAGGTACATTTTTGGAAGTGGGACAATAGGCCATGTTTGAAAAAAGTCAATTTGTGTGTTTTAAAAAGTCAATTTCCTCTTTTTAATGCCATTCTTAATGGCATTTCTGTGTTCTGGATACATAATTCTAAATTGTAATTCTACAATTTTCCTAATAAAGTATTATATTTTCATCATATTCTGTTTTTTTCATTAATCAAAATATCAAAAGTTTGGGCTACATGTTTGCACATTAAGGGGGGGTGGGTGGTTGATATGCATTATATCATATACTTAACCTAACCTAGCCACCTCTCTATATAAAATATTTAATTGATATGTACCTGCATCCAGTGCTGTCACTTACTTGAAGTACTTTTACTTGAAGTACTACTTAAGTAAAATTTTTCATTACTTGTACTTGTACTTAAGTAAAAACTCTAGGGTGTACTTATTACTTGATACTTAAGTAAGATTACAAAATACTTATTACTTAAGATACTTTTAATGTACTTGTTTTTCAAATACTTTACCTTTAACACGAAAATTTTGTGTGTGTGTGCTTTGGCAATGTACAAGAAAACATCACCTTTAGATTTAGAGCAAACTCAGATATAGCTTTTGTTTGTCTGTGCTTTGGCAATGTACAAGAAAACATCACCCTTTAGATTTAGAGTAAACACAGATATAGCTCCATGCCCTATTTTTAGATATGAAATAATGTATTTTTTTTTTATGAAAAAAAAAATATAGTATGATTAACACTTGGTTTAATTTTTTTTTAAAAGTTATATAACAAAAAAATAGAAATTATTTCACAGTTCACTGGTCGACAGTGAGCTAAAATCCATTGTTTTGTGCTAAATGTTGCATACTGTAGTCAATTTGGGCTTATACTGAAGCTATGAATCTTTGCCCATCTAAATGTTGTCTGCAATAAACAAGTCTAGGCAATTCTAACTGGATATAATGCAGTGATATTTTGTCAAATTCCTTCCAGCAAATTCAGGTATTCAGACGAATCTGACTTCAGATTTGTCACTCCATTCATAAGCTATAGGCCCTACTAAATTAAAGGAAAACTCAACTTTCTTAAGACTTGAAACCCTCTCCCCCTTGCCCTATTTGAGATAAGCTTTGTGGTACCAGAACTTGATATGAGCCCTGATCTTAGGCATCTTTGGTCTAGTTTTCATTCAGATCCATTACTCCTTTTGCAAGTTATACTAAATTAAACAGAAAACTTAAATTTTTCAGGAATTAAAACCCACTCCCCCTTGTTAAATTTGAGCTAGGGTCTTTATCTCAAAACTTGATATGTGTCATGGTCTTAGGCCTCTTTGGTTCAATTTTCATTCAGATCCATCACTCCAGTTGCAAGTTACTCTAAATTAAACGAAAAACCGTTTTTAGCAGGTAAAGCCCTCTCCCCCCTGTTTTATTTGAGCTAGGATCTTCATCTTTCAACTTGATATGTCTTATGATCCTTGGCATCAAATTCTGGCCATCAAAATTTTCATCCAAATCCAACCAGAGTTTCTCCTGCTATACATGATTACACAGACAGACAGACGGATTTTGCAACATCTTAGGTAGCCATGTTGGCTAATTGGATCCTAAAAAAGGAAAACAATGGCATATCATCATCCAGGTATCATCACCTATTTGGATAGTGGAAAATATCCATCAAGATAGGTTTTTGAGATCTGTCTGTCTGTGCATTCAAGTATAGCAAGAGAACCACCAGTCAGATTTGTATTGAAATTGAACTATTTGGATTTAAAATTGAGCTTAATTAGGGTGATGGGGCTTTAAGTGTTAAAAAAAATTCAAGTTTTTTATTTAATTCACTGTAACTTGCATATGGAGATGAATTTCAAGGAAAATTGAATAAAGATGCCTAAGAGTATGGTATACATTGAGTTCTGGGATGGAGACCCAAGCTTAATTAAAAGTTGAGTTTTTTATTTAATTCAGTGTAGCTTGAAAGAGATTGATGGATCTCAGTGAAGCTTTTGGTTTAATTTAGTATAACTTGCAAATGGAGCAACAGATCCAAATGAAAGCTAGACCAAAGATAACTAGGATCAGGGCTCATATCGAGCTCCAATATCACAAGCCCTATCTAAAATAGGGCAAGGGGGAGGGGGTTTCAAGTTTTAAGAAAGTCGAGTTTTCCTTCAGTTTAGTAGGGCCTATAACTACTTCCACCCATGGCTTGCCCAAAGCCTGGAAATAACCCTTTTCCAAAATAAGTCATACTGAAGCCAACCTTCAACCATATATTCCATTCCCAGAGAAAAATTACTTTGTATGGCACCTGGTATTTACCAAGTGACATACAGTGATCACAAATTCTGTAGGTCTGTTGGTCTGTCAATCCTGGTCTTGCTAGTTTAGGCACTTCCAGATAAGCTGGGACGGTGAAATTTGGCAGGCGTATCAGGGACCAGACCAGATTAAATTTGAAATAGTTGTTTCCCTGATTTGACCATCTGGGGGGGGGAGTGGGAGGACGGTTAATTAGGAAAAATATAGATCGGATCTTAATTATATTTGATATTTAGGAAGATATCATGTCTCAGAGCTTTTATGTTAAATTCCGACCAGATCAGGTGACATTGGAGGGGAAACCTAAAATCTTGGAAAATGCTTAAAGTGAAGGGATCGGGATGAAACTTAGTGGGGAAAATAAGCACAAGTCCTAGATACATGATTGACATAAACAGAACGAATTCACTCTCTTTTGGGAAGTTGGGGGGAGGGTTAATTCTGAAAAATTAGAAAAAATGACATATTTTTAACTTAAGAGCGTATGACCATTCATGAGGTATTTTGAATTTCATATTAAGAAGGAACTCATATCTCAGATCTCTTATTTTAAACCCCGACCAGTTCTGGTGACATTGGGTAAGAGTTGGAGGGGGAAACCGGAAATCTTGGAAAATGTTTAGAGTGGAGAGATCGGGATGAAACTTGGTGGGTAGAATAAGCAAATGTCATAGATACATGATTGACGAAACGGGACTGGATCCACTCTCTTTGGGGTAGTTAGGGGGTCCAGTGCATTGGGGAGTTTGGTACTTAAGGACGTGCTTGGACAATGAAAAATTGGTAGGCGTGTCAGGGACCTGCACAAATTGACTTGATAATGTTGATTTCCCCAATTCAACCATCTGGGAGGGGGCTGAAGAGAGAGGAAAAATTAGAAAAATGAGGTATTTTTAATTTGTGAAAGGGTGATTGGATCTTAATGAATTTTGATATTTAAAAGGACCTTGTGTCTCAGAGCTCTTATTTTAAATGCCGACCAATATTAAGCCTCTGATTTTTCTTTTAAATTAATCTATTGATTCTTATAATTTTGCTAGAGCTCATGCCATATGAGCTCTTAGCTCTTGTTTTATTCCTTTTTTCTCTGAAGATTTTCAACTTAGTCTCATGGTTTTTACCACTTCATGGTATGAAAACTGCTGCTAGAAATAGATAGGTTGCAACTTCTGCCATATTGTCTTCTAGTGTATTTAAATGTGTGCTTGCATTGTGCCTGCATCCCCTTAAAAGTTCTATTTCTTATGGTAATATTGGTTTGTCTTCTGTTGCATATGCAGACGACGTTCTTCTTGTTCCCCAGACTTGCTGTGGATTGCTTTCCAATTTTACTATATTAACCAATAAGCTATCTAAGATTGGACTGTCAATTAATTTGTCTAAATGCAAGTTTATTTGTTTTAATAGCCCTTGGACAGTTGCTCCATTTGTTGCTGGGACTGCAGTTCTGCCATGTTCTTCTTTAGTTAGTTGGCTTGGTCTGTGTTTTGGTCCAACACTTTCCACTACCTTTTCATCCCTTGTGAATCAAGCCATGAAAAACCTACACGTCGCTTACAGAAAAATATCCCCAAATGAAAGCCATTACAACTGCAATGGTTTGTGCATGACTGATAACACTTATTGCGCCCCTGTGCTTTTGTTTTTATCAGGCATGGCTCATCTGTTTTGTAAGAAAAATCCCCATACTGTACATGCAGCTTATTTCAGATATTGCAAAATCCTCCTCCAGCTTCCTAGTTGGCACCAAAATAGAAAAATAATTGCTCAATTTGGTTTAATAGATATGCCTTCTTGGATTTGGTCTTCCAGTGATGATTTATGGAAAAAGACTATCTACTTTATTCACGTTTACAACCCTCTGCAGCCTTTTTCCATATTGATACTGGTTAGTTAGTCCATGTTGTCTTTTGTTAGTCTGAATTTTTTTTCTTGCTGTTCATTGTTTTAGTTTATTTATAATACTCTGTACTTTGTGTTTTTTATACTTTTATGGATAAAAAGTGCATTCATTGATTCATTCATTCATTCTGCAGTTTGACCAGCTGTATGGAATGCGTCTGGATCAGCAGACTTGCTGCAGGCTTATGATTTTATAATATATGTTTGTAGGGAGTTTTACTGACCATCTGAATTGACTACACACCATGCAGCTTGCTTGAGTGAAAACCAGCCAAAAGATATAGATGCCATACATTTTCATAGCATGTCTGAAATTTAACTTGAAAACTTGAGGCAGTTTCCTTGTAAAGGTGCCGAGGGCGAGACATGCCATCAATTGATTTTTCATTATTGAGCTTTAATTTTTCTTGTTAAAAAAGTCTGCAACTGACTCACTTGGCTCCTTACTTTTAAATTTGAGTTTTTTTTTGTTGCTAAGGTTTTTATTTATTGAATCAGAGAATGAACTACTTTATTACCTTTTATCTGTTTTAAAGCCAATCCAAAGTTTATTTTTCTATTTTCAATATTTTTTCCACCATTCCGACATGTTTCAGAATAACCCTGTATTTTTTCAAACATGCCAGATTTGACTGAAAACTAATCGCCAGAAGTTCAACTCTATGTGCACTGTATTAATCCTGTCATGTGATTTGTCTGATGCAATCAGAAGTTTTTTGACTGCACTTAATTGTTTTGATAGTCTTTTTCTTTCAAGCCGTTGTGTTGAAAATTGGTTCAGATTATTTTTTGGACTTTGTTGGGTGTCTACGAGCCAAACAAGGGAAAAAAATATTTTCAATATTTTTTTTTATCATTCCCACATGTTTCAGAATAACCGTGTATTTTTTCAAATGTGTCAGATTTGACTGAACACTAATCACCAGAAGTTCAACTCTACATGCACTGTGTTAATCCTGTCATGTGATCTGTCTAATCCAATCAAGAGTTTTTTGACTGTACTTAATTGTTTTGAAAGTCTTTTCCTTTCAAGCTGTTGTGTTGAAAATTGGTTCAGATTATTTTTTGGACTTCGTTGGGTATGTACCAGCCAAACAATGGAAAACAATACTTTCAATATTTTTTCCATCATTCCCACATGTTTCAGAATAACCCTGTATTTTTTTAAACGTGCCAGATTTGATTGAATGCTAATTGCCAGAAGTTCAACTCTACGTACACTGTGTTAATCCTGTCATGTGATATGTCTAATCCAATCAAGAGTTTTTGACTACACTTAATTGTTTTGAAAGTCTTTTCCTTTCAAGCTGTTGTGTTGAAAATTGGTTCAGATTATTTTTTGGACTTTGTTGGGTATGTACCAGCCAAGCAATGGAAAACAATACTTTCAATATTTTTTCCGTCATTCCCACATGTTTCAGAATAACCCTGTATTTTTTTAAATGTGCCAGATTTAATTGAATGCTAATCGCCAGAAGTTCAACTCTACGTACACTGTGTTAATCCTGTCATCTGATATGTCTAATCCAATCAAGAGTTTTTGACTACACTTAATTATTTTGATAGTCTTTTCCTTTCAAGCCGTTGTGTTGAAAATTGGTTAAGATTATTTTCTTGGACTTCATTGGGTGTGTACCAGCCGAATAAGGGAAACGTTAAAAACAATAAAACAGAAATTCTGGTTCTTGATTAAGGTTTCCAAGAGAGGAATGACAGGGGACATTTTATAGGCAAGGGAAGGGGATAAGAAACCATATACATAGAATAAATACTTGAAGTAGTACTTGAAGTATTACTTAAGTACAATTTTGGCAAGTACTTGATATTTGATACTTGAGTAAGAATTTGGAAAGTACTTATTACTTGATATTTAAGTAAAAAAATAATGAGTACTTAATACTTGATACTTAAGTAAAAATTTGGAGTACTTGTTGCAGCACTGCCTGCATCATAGTTTGTTTCACAAAAAGAACCTAACTTCACTTATTGAGTGTGTTCTGAATGATACATAAGTACCAATATATAATTAAAATGCACCTGCATCATGGTTTGTTTCATGAAAGGACCTAACTTCACTTATTGATTATGTTCTGAATAATAGACAAGTACGAATATTTAATTAAAATGTACCTGCATTGTAGTTTGTTTCACAAAAGAACCTATAGCCTATTGTACAAGGCATGTTTTCTTAATTAAGGCCTATTTTATTGTAGACACTAGTAGTTTGCACACATACTGCAAAGAGTGCATGCTTTGTTTACCAGCATGTCTTGAGAACAACTGTGCTCAGTTTTGGCTGTGTAGCTAACCTTTAAGGTTCTGTTTTGTGCTTCCAAATGTTCAAGGATATTGATTTGCTCGCCAGTTGTGAGGTTTGCTCAGTGATACAGTTTTTGTCAGCAAAGGACTTCTCTGCTGCAGAAATCCATCAACAGATTTGCAAAGTATGCTATGATACTCATATGAGTGAAAGCAGAAGTGCATAAGTGAGTACAAGAATTCAATCATGTTCAATTCATGATGAGGTCCACTCTGATTGCCTTTCTTTGATTGCAGACAAATTGTTTGCATCAGTGGAAGCCAGGATTTGTGAGAACAGACATTTCACAATGTCTTGTCTGTCAAATGAATTTCCTGAGGTTTTGAGGTCAGTACTTTACAATATTGTTTCTGAAAACCTACAGTTTCAGACACTGTGATTCTGTTGAGTCCCAGAACTCCTTACAGAGGACCACAAAAACCATAGATTTGAGCATGCAATGAAGTTCTTGACTTGTTATCACAAAGAAGATGATAAATTTTTCAGTCAGGTCATGAACTGGAGATAAAACATGTGTTTAGAATATCATGCCCAAATCAAAGTAACACAGCATGGAATAGAGACACACATACTTCCATGTAAAGGTCAAGGCTAAACAAACTCTGCCCCAGCACAAAATCATGGCATTGGTGTTTTGGGATAAGTATGGTGGTTTGCTGGTCAACTTCATGCAGTGTAAAACCACTATCAATGCAGAAGTATACTACCAAAATGTCAAAAAACTATGCAGAGCAATTCAAAACAAGAGATGTGGTATGCTGACAAAAGGGAATTGTGCATCTTCATGACAGTGTAAGACCTCACACTGGAGGTCAGACCTGCAACCCATTGTACAGTTTTGGCTGGGAAGTTTTAGACCATCTGCCCTACAGTCCTGATTTTGCACCAAGTGATTACCGTCTGTTTCTCAACCTCAAACAACACCCCAGTGGCAACTGTTAGAGTGATGACAATGACATGAAAACAGCAGTGAACTCTTGGTTATTGGAGCAAGTTTTTGTTAAGAGGCTATTTTAACACTGGTTGAGAGGTATGATAAGTGTTTGAACATACTTAGTAATTATGTCAAAAAATAGAGTAAAGGATGTACTTTCTTAAAATAAATTTACTTTTTGAAATAATATTTTGTTGTGTACTTATGCTCAAACAGACCTTATTTGAAAACATCCCTTGTATATTTCTTATGTATTTATTGTATCTTGATTTTGTCACAATTGATTCAACTTATGAATAAACCAGTTTTAACAAGATTTATGCTATTGTAGGTATAGAAGCTGTATCTAAAACAAGATAAGAAGGTATCATCTTTGAAAGCTTGTAAAGGGCTTAAAATTAAATTTGCAGCAGAAAAAATATCATATAAAGAGGAGGGATGGGGGTGGTGGTAAAGTTCATTTCCAACAAAAATGAATTTAAAATGAAATATTTTATTTCAGTATGTAATTCAGATTCTAGAGGCATGCCTGTTTCTTAGATCTATCATTAGTGATATAATAAGAAAATGTCCCATTAGGATAATGCAACTTTCAGGAGTAGACAGTGCCAGATTTATTCTCTGGCAAAGGTGTTTTGAAGGTCCTATCTCTACTCCTTTTCTGTTTTTAAGCCTTAGGATATGGCTTAGGCCTAGAAGACAGGATGCACACTAGCTTAATTTAGTCATCTTAAATTAGAATTAAATTATAAAAAACAAGTTTTTTAAATGAAAGGAAGGAGCAACATTAAAAACTTAAAACGAACAGAAATTACTCCATATATGAAAGGGGCTTTTCCTTCTCAACGCCCTGCTCTTTACGCTAAAGTTTGACTCTTTCTCTTAACCCTTTCAGACCTGAACCAAGAAGGAGTTGCGTAAAAATTCTGAAAATAGCAGAGAGTGATCCTGGAGGTTCAACTAGAACAGGTTTATTTTTTTTAAATTTTTATTTCATTCCATATCCAAAATGTGAATGGTTACCATATGGTCACGTCAGGTATATACAGATACTATTTTAGGTGAAAATTTGTGAAACAGTTACGATCTGAGTTCAAACACAGTCGAACTTTGCACTTCGAACACATGATTCGACTGGTTCCACCCCTAACGCACTTCTCATAGCGACACCTTCCCTTTTCAGTCGTATCCGGAAAATGCGAGGTCTGGTCAAACCTCACTGATTCCGAAGGCATCCCGTCTCGCGAGGTAGTCGTATTGCGCTTGGTCACTGATAAGAATGGTCTTCCAACTCGAGGACTTTGAGATACGCCAGTAAGAACCAACACACGAGCAATGTCCATTTTGAAGTACAGCAGAGACATGTGCTGAACATTGATCTGCTTACACTGTCGGTGGTGTATCAGCCAGGCGTTGTTCACAGCCATGTCAAAGAAGTAGTACACAATCCTCATATACCATTTCTTAGAGCGAATGTCAGTCCTGTAAAGCTCCAGGAACATGTCAGCAAGATCTACGCCCCCCATTGATTTGTTGTAGTCACGGACGATTCGGGGGCGATCAACTTCGACGTATTTCCGTGTTGTGCCATCCCATCCCTGACACTTATCAATTGGGGTGACTGCACAGTATGAAGAAGCCAAATGGACTGGTTTGTTATCATACCATTTTACTACCGATACTTCTGAATGTCTTTCAAAATGGAAGTCCACTGACCCTCGTCCTTTCTTCTTCATGTTGGCGTCGGTATCTAGAACAGCGCCCCTCATTCTGTTGCTGCGTATCGTGCCACATGATTCGATGCCATATTCAACCCGGAGCTTGTGAATGAGATCGATGCCAGTATAGAAGTTATCAAAGAACAACTTGAAGTTCATGAACCTTGGCAGATTTTCTACAAGCCGAAGGACAACGTCAGTACCTTGGCCAAGTTCAGAAATTTCAACAGCTCCTTTTCCTGTATATATCTCTATGTCATACACTATTCCGCTGATGCCGGCTCTCGTGAAAACATTTACACCCCACGAGTGGGGCTTGTCCTTCAAGTACTGTCGAAATCCAATTCTTCCTTTGAATGGGATCATCTGTTCGTCAATACTTTGGATCTCTTCAGGGTCTATTTTTTTCAGATTCTCCCTGAATGCGTCGTATAGTCTTCTGATCTTGAACAGTTTATCATGACCAACCTCCCCTTTCGGTATCATTAAGGTGTCATTGCAAATGTGGAAAAAAGACCTCAAGCTGATGAACCTATCTCTGGTCATGGTATCAGCCACCGGGGAATATCGTATTCCATTCTCCCAGTACATTCTAATAGCCGGAAGTTTGAGAATGCTCATAAGCATTTGAACTCCAAGAAATCTGCGCAGCTCTTCAAGGGAAAGTTTCAGAGCAAGATTCTTCTTTCTCATGTCATTCAGATTCGTTTGGTCCACAATGTTTGAAATAATGTCTTCTGTGATAAACATTCGGAAGAGATCAAGGGGCGTTTGTACCTCGTCATAGTGTGGCATAGAACCCTTCCATGTAATATTTCGAGGTTCGGACTCCGTTTTTATCCACTTATATTGCTTTGCCTCCTTCGCTACCTTCTTTTTTGCTACTGGTTTTGCCGTGACCTGAGGAGCATCAGTTGGAGTTACTAGACCGGCCACTGCTTGGGAAGGAGGATTTTTTTGAGCTCTTGTAAGGACAAAGGGTTCAGCAGGTGCAGTAACTGTTGCTGACTGTATTGCAGAAAAAGCTGACACTGGTGCTGATGATGTGCTTGAAGAACTGTTTGACGCTGTTGTATCATTCAAGCCCGGGAGAGGCAAATCGAATTGATCCGTGTCATCGCCATTGTCTAACTCGAACCTGCCAAGCATTGCTAAAGAGATGTCGTCTGTGTGGTCGATATCCTCTTCATCTCTTCCGTCTTCATTGCCATAACAGTTGAGAGAACGTAAAGGCTGAAATTCTTGATCTGGATTGTCTGGTGCCCAGTTTGGGTCGTCGTCGTCGGAAGAGATATCGAGATCTGAATCACAATCAGGTATGAATAAAAGCCTTGCTGCTTCTTCTGCAGTCATTTTCTTGGTAACTCTTCTACTTCTTTCCTTGATCAGTCTCTCTTCCAAGGGCTTGGGGCCATGACCTCTCTTGGAGTCAGAGCTCGTGCTTGGATCAGCTGAAAAGAAATTCAAGGTAAGTGCATCACTTAATAATAACAATAATAATAGTATATTGCAATAAAATAGACCATTGGCCTCAATACTTGCCTGAGGTATCCCACAAAATGGCTTTTTTACCCTTGTTTCAGTAAAAAGGAGGAACAGAAAGAAAATGTGCCTATTCCCGATCATAAAAAGGACTTGCTGCCTCGTTTGCTGTACAAATCTGCCTAGGTATGGTTTGGCACTGAATGCCTGACGTGACCATTTGGTAACCGATCGTTAGCAACCTTGTTTGCGGCTAAACTACAGCTCAGAATTAGACTAGTGATATCTCATTCAAAAGAACGCATTCTTAGCTACAAAATAAGATCATAATCAGGCTCTGAACTTACCAGAAACGTCCAGGTCATCGAGGTCGAAATCTGCACCTTTCCTCTTTTTCGACATTTTATGTTTTGTCTAAACTTGGACGCTCGCTCGACCGCTCGGGTAAAGCCTTGAGGGACAATAAATTCAAACGCGACAGAGTCAAGCAAGCGCTATCTAGTGGAAAAGAAATCACGGTTGTGACTTTGTCGAGTCGAGAGAAAAAAAATAGGAGGCGAGCGGTATCCGTATGGTGACCACAGGCATGAAAGGGTTAACTCTACATTTTAAAACAGTAAAAAACTTTAGCGTAAAGAGCGGGGCATTGAGAAGGAAAAGCCCCTTTCATATACAGAGTAATTTTCTCTTTATAACATAGTTATAAAGTTTTCAGAATTTTGATCCTTTGACTTTGGAAAAATAATTAGCGTGGGAGGGGGCCTAGGTGCCCTCCAATTTTTTGGTTACTTGAAAAGGGCACTAGGACTTTTCATTTCCGTTAGAATGAGCCCTCTCGCAACATTCTAGGACAACTGGGTCGATACGATCACCCCTGGGAAAAAAAACAACAAACTAATAAACATGCATCCATGATCTGCCTTCTGGCAAAAAATATAAAATTCCACATTTTTGTAGATAGGAGCTTGAAACTTCTACAGTAGGGTTCTCTGATACGCTGAATCTGATGGTGTGATTTTCGTCAAGATTCTATGACTTTTAGGGGGTGTTTCCCCTATTTTTTAAAATAATGCAAATTTTCTCAGGCTTGTAACTTTTGATGGGTAAGACTAAACTTGATGAAACTTGTATATTTAAAATCAGCATTAAAATGCAATTCTTTTGATGTAGCTATTGGTACCAAAATTCTATTTTTTAGAGTTTTGGTTACTATTGAGCTGGGTTGCTCCTTACTACAGTTTGTTACCACAAACTGTTTGAAAAGAGGGTATTTTCACTTATGATAATCTTGGTTTGTTTTCACTCTTATTTGACTCTTGGTTTTTGAAAAAACATGCAATGGATTTATTAGGATTCTAGCATATAGCCTGTTATGATTTTTTTCTTCAAATTCAAGACACATTTTTTTCAAATTCTCTAAAATCTTATAAATAAGGATTCAGCAAAATTAAATAGTCCTGTGATGGTGCAATGGGTTTGATCTCAGCTTGGTAATATAGGACCCAGAGATTGAAACTACAGGGCTAACTCAAGGACCTTAGTAGTCAAGAATCATTGTTAATCCAATTATTCATTTTATATAAAGTTAAAAATAAGGACCAAAACACTTTATTGGGACCTCATTGTGCTGTAGATCTGCTTCTGAAAGTTTTACATTCTTCCTCTAAAATGACTTAAATAAAAAGTTTAAGTATGCTTTTAATTTGCTTAGGTAATTTTCTAGTTGAAAGATGAACTTCATAGACCTTTTAGTGCTCTTACCAAATCCATCAATTGCTGGCCTCACAAAGGCATTTCAACATTGATTTTTAAACATCAATAAATGTTGTAGCCTACTAAATTAAGGGCATCTATACAGGAATAGTTTATAAACCCAAAACAACAAAGTAAGGTTGTGGTATTATTAGATGTTCATTTTCATCAGTTATTGATACATTTTTGTAATTTTACATAAAAAGCAGTAGCTCTCTACAGACATTTACATTGAGGCAATCAGAGTTAAATAGCAGGATTGCTTTTGTAAAATTTTGAACTCTCCTTGTCTTCAGTTCATCTACTAAACAGAAATAAGTGACATATATATTTTTTTTTTTAATTTTGATGGCTTTAAATACAAATCTTTATTGAAAATGAATCATTGATATCAATTCACAAAAATGCAGAAGGGGGCAAAAATGTTTTTTTTAAACAGCCGGGGGTGGGGGCAACCACCAAAAAGGTAATTTCAAAAAACAGGGGGAAACACCACCTGCTCCCCTCCTCCTGTTATTAATGCCACTGATCTTGAATACATGCTTGAGGTTTTCTTACACTAATTTATAATTATCTGGGAGATAAGTATATCATTCAATACATCTTTCAGCCCTCTTTATAAATAGACAAATTGCTTCCAGTTTAGATTAAATTTTAATACCCTTTAAGGGGCTCTTAAAATGATATTTTGTTCCTTTTTATTCCTAGCAGAACTAGCAGAACATGGTTTGACTTAAAACAAGATAGTGAAATTTTTCTTCCCTTTTGTTGAAGAGTTTTTCAATCAAAGCAGGTGGCACCACCAGGAACTCATGAAGCAGCCAAATTACTGAAATGATAATTCCTTTGAACTGATTTTTAGTGACTTTTGTGAAGGCACACTAGAATATTTTCTAGGGAATGCCCTTTCCCAAACTTTAATAGGAAAATTCTGCTCTATTTAATCAGAAAAACAAAATGTACATTTTTTGATGATGTAAGTGTCATTAAAACTGAATATCTCCATCTCCAGCAAAAACCACTGGGAGCTAAATGGTTTTCTAATATTTTCAGGAAAGTAGATGTTTGCTTTTAGTTTTCTGTAATTTACTCAAATCTTTTATCCAAGCCTTACAAGTTATGGCAAAACTGTCCCATCAGTTCTAAATAGTTTGGTTGCACAAACTATAAAAGTTTCTAATAGACAAGATAGGATGGTTCTTTAAATTACAGCATTGCCATATTTCCCCAAAATTGTTTTTCAACATTGTCTTTAGTTCAAGAAGCACAAATCAAGAACTTCTAGATAGTGCCTTAAAGAAAAAACAAGAGTAAATTTTTGAAATCTATTGTGCAGGTGTATAATGATGGCTCCTTGTAGAATAACTGTCAGTGTTGACTTGACAAGTTTGGTTAATGACTCTGGGGCATCCCAGTATAGATGCCAATCCTTCTGCTCCGAGTCCTTTTCTACACCTTGCTTGAAAGACTCCAGGGTTCTTCTACTTCAATGCAATTGGAGTAGCAGTTGTAGTTCTCTGTACAATAAGTGGTTTGTTAGGAAATATTCTGGGAGTTCCTTTGAATTTTCTGCCTGGGATTGATGGGGAGGAGGCTTGAAGTAGGATTACTTTGCATATGCTTGAATGTTGTGATGGAATAACCTCTTTTTCTACAGTACGTAAGGAAAAGAATGTATAATGCTGCAAGCCTTTCATGGTAAGGGGGGAGGGTCTTAGGTTATATAGTATTTTGGTGACGTATCACTGCAGATTTTCAAAGAGTTGCTTATATCCATTGAATTGTAGGGAAGGCTCTGGGCATACCATGGTGGTATACAACTTTTTTTTTTTTAATTAGATTTAGCTCATGGCTGACAAATGTTCTTTTGGTGTTGCCAAGGAGTCTCCCTGCCTTTGACACAATTGGGAGGGGATGCTGATATAAATTCTAATGATTGTTTATGCTAACTCTAAGTTCATGTTCTTTCTCTGTTGGTGTCAGCCTAGATCTGTTGCCAGATCTGGAATTACGCAATGATTACGTTTGCTTACAGTTGGTAAGGCCAAGGTCAAGCACCTTGCATTTTTAAACTTGATACTCTAGCAGCCACTTTTCTGACCAGTGTGCTGTGCTATCCAGGTCTTCCTTTAATTGTAAGAAACAAATGTTTTTGAAACATGTGACTGTCAGTATAAGCTAAGTACCAGCTTTTGAATTGAATCAAGTGTTTTTCAGCTCTATTACCAAAAGTCATGAGCAACCATGTGTCCCCATATAGTTAAGAACCTTTTAAAGGCTCAAAATGGTATTTTTAATGAGCAATGACTATAAATGAAAAGAGCATAAAAGGTACTGTAAATGGTATGCTTTTTGTAGCTGGTGAATTAATATAAGAAACTTTAAATGAACCTGCTAATTGCTTGTGCTTACAGTTATTTAAAAACTAGATGGTAATATTCTTCAAGATTTATACTTCTTGACAGTTTTTCTCGATTTTGTATACTAGTCTGGATCCACTGGCCTCTTGAAAGCATCAACAACAGCAGCCATCACTGTTTTTCAGTGAAGGAATTCCTTGTGATGACATCACAGTTTGAGAAGTAGTTTCTCAGCTCAGTGCTTTTCTTCAAAATAACCTCATTGGTTATCCTCTTATTCTGGCAGAATTATTTACCTTAAATGAGGAGGGATCCTTCAGAATTTGTAAGCTTGTAGGCCATGATAACATCTTCTATTTTCCCTCTGTTGCTGAGGGAAGAAAACTTGAGCCTCTCAGGACAGAATTGGCTATCAATGTCTTTGGTGTACTTTGTTGCACATCTTTGTTGCATCTCCAGTGCCTACTTGTTTCCCTTGTCAAAGGGGGTGATAACCTACATGCCGAAATTCACTTTAGGGCAGATTAAAACTTTGAAAAGCTTTTTCGTGGTAAAAGGGACTGGCCAAAGGTCCATTTGATTTATAGCCAGTGCCTGCTGCTTGGGTCCTCCAGGCTCTACATTGCTTCATAAGACCTGATGATCTCAGTATTCTCCCCACAACATTTTCTAGTTGTTTTCTTTCTGATAAGAACATTTGATCCATTCCATAGCATCAAAACGTGTACCTATGGCCTTCAGCTTTGTATGAAGTTATTGGTGACAGATTTTAGCGAAGTTGTAAAGAGCCAGGTCTACAGGAATCTCTTGGTCAATTTCAGGGCTTGATTTAAATCTTTGGCATCCCTGGGCCTGAGCATTTTGGTGCCCCTAGGCCAAAGCATTTTTTTTTCAGGAAGACACAGAGATTTACAGGGAGATCCTCAGAAATTCTGGGATAGTGGAAGTCTTGAACAGAAGGCAAATGAAGAGTGATAAGCCAAGAGAGAGAGAGAGAGAGAGAGAGAGAGAGGTAATACCAAGCTCTCAGCTGCCATTCTTGGAAGATGCCTGACAGTTTATAAGTGGCTATGGAATTCCTGTGTTGTTTTAAAATTTGATTAGGCAGCACAGAAGTAAAGTCCACTTGGCACTTTGATGATAAATCACACCAGTCCAGTTTTTTGTTAAGAAAAAACAAAAAAATTACTCGGTTTTCTCCCCATTATTTTCCAATTCTAGATATTAAACTTCAGATGCCACAATTCTGCCTATTTAGTGAGAAGGTCAAGTTCGGACTGGAGTGAGGAATGGACAGAGGAGGAAATAATCTTTGTGTCACCAGTATAGAGACTCATCTTCTTCTGGACAACTCTTGGGGCATCATGTTTTCAGGGCCGGATTTAAACCTTTGACGCCCCTAGGCCCAGGTGTTTTGGTGCCCCTAGCCCAAAACAATTTTTTCAGGGAGACACAAAAATTTACAGGGAAATCATTGAAAATTCTGGGATAGTAGAAGCCCTGAACAGAAGGCAACTGATTAGTGATCAGGCAAAAGTAATGTAAGAAAGAGGCGATACGAAGCTCTCAGCTGCCATTCTTGGGAGATGTCTGACAGTTTATAAGTGACTATGGAATTACCGTGTTGTTTTAAAATAACTTTTCTGTGGATAGAAAGCACAGCAGCAAATTCACCTGCCACTTAGATGATAAATCACACCAGCCCAGTTTTTGATAAAAAAAAAAAAAAAAAAAAAAAAAATCACTCAGTGTTTTTTTTTGTGCCCCTAGTACCAGGCCTAGTGGGCCTAGGCATAAGTCCTGGCCTGGTTAGTTTGATTAGTTAAATGTTCATAAACATCAATTAGATTAGTAGCTATTGAACAAAAGGTCATTTTGATCAGTTAAATATTCATGAGCATCAATAAGATTAGTAGCTACTGAACAAAGGGGCCTCCCTACTGTAAATGTAGTGTTTAAAGATCTGTAATTTCTAGCATCTTTCTTGTTCCCTCTCTTATGTGTAGGAGTTATATGAGGTGTCAGTTTCCATATATCTGGAATCACTTTGAAGTCTTGGGATTTCTGGCACTTTTTGCAAGAACAGCAAATAGTTCTTGATGCAATTATTCACAGTAACTTAAGACATATACCATAAGGACCAACTGATTTATTTGTGTCTAGTTTTTCCATCCATATCTGAAGGTTCAACTGATATTTTATAATGGCTAGAATCGGGATCTTGATCTCTCAGGTTACTCAAAAAGAGGGCAGAAATCTGGTGATGTGAAGACAGACACAAAACATTCATTTGAAGCATTAGTAACATGCTTTGGGCCAAGGTTTCTTTGCACTGTACCAAAGGATTTGTTACCAAACACAATTCTGGATTTTGGGATTGGACATAGTTTCAAAAACCTTTGGAATTGATTTTGGATACTACAACTATAGCCTCTTCGTAATCCTTTATTATTTTCATTGACAATGCTCTCACTTGATCGCGGTTGAAACTTCCAGAGAATTTTTTTGTGAAGGAAGTCTATTCCTCTCTTATATGGAACCTAGAATCTACTAGACGCATGTCACCTGGCTATTAAATTAACATATCTGCAATATCTATGAAACAGCATGGGAGAATAAGTTGAAAATTCCAGGAAGTCTGTTTTTGGAGAGGACCAAGGGGATTTGAACTTTGACTTGAGGGAGGGGAAGGGAAATGCCAAATATGTTGCCTTAAATATGCCCAATTGTTTTTGCACTTGGAGTACATGTGGGACTAGAATTTATTCATGGTGAAGTAGGAATAATAATTAATGATAATTTATTTGTTACCCGCTTGTTTTGACAAATTAAGCGGAGTAAAAACATCAAGGAAAGAAAAACGAAATAACACAAACAATACAATTAATACTACTACTACTACTACTACTACTAATAACTCACTGCAGCACCAAGCCGCCTGAGGCCAACACAGCTACGCACGCTCCTCCTCCAACCTAATCTATTTAAAGCCTCCCTCTTTACACCCTCCCAGGAAGTTCCCATTTCCTTTAAATCCTTATTTATGACATCCTCCCAACCCAGACAAGGACGACCTGCTTTCCGTGTAGCCCCAGACGGTTGGCCAAAAAGGACAATCTTCGGTAATCTGTCATCCTTCATCCGTAGAACGTGGCCTAGCCATCTCAACCTTTCTTTCATTATAGCCCCAGAAAGCGGGATTGAACCACACTTTTCGTACAACCTACTGTTTGAAATACGGTCAGTCAGCCGGGTACCCAGAACAATCCGTAGGCAATTTCTCTGGAAAACATCTAGTAAATTTTCATCTGCTTTTCGGAGTGTCCATGCTTCAGAGCCATATTTGACCACTGTCATCACTGTAGCTTCCAATATTCTAATCTTGGTTTGTAGGCTTATCTTTCTATTCTTCCAAACTTTTTTTAACTGTGAAAAAACACCCTGTGCTTTAGCTATTCTACTTTTAACATCTTCACTGCTCCCACCATCTTTACTAATAATACTACCAAGGTAACTGAAGCTCCCAACCTGATCAATCTTTTCGTTACCTAAGGTCACCTGTTCATCTTCACTTATTCCTAACCTTAGTGACTTAGTCTTCTTAACATTAATTTTCAAGCCTATTTTAGCACCCTAAACTCGTAAAACCTCTAAAAATTCATTCATTTTGCTCACACTTTCATCTAATATGCTTAAATCATCAGCATAATCTAAGTCCAGGAGCGTTCTTCCTCCCCATTTGATTCCATGGTCTCCAATTGCCTTTCCTGTGCTCCTTAAGACGAAGTCCATCAAAATGATCCATATAAAGGGGGATAGAACACAACCCTGCTTAACTCCTGATTTAATACAAAACCAGTTGCTAACCTCATTTCCTACCTTAACCGCAGCAGTATTATTCTCGTACATAGCGCAAATCACTTTAATGTATTTTTCTGGTATACCATATAACGATAAGACCTTTGTTAACGCTGTTCTATCAACAGAATCGAAAGCTTGCTCATAATCGATAAAACTAAGGACCAAAGGTGTTTGACAACGAAGGGACTTCTCAATTATTAACCTAAGAGTGAAAACATGGTCGACACATCCTCTACCTTTTCTAAAACCGCATTGTTCTTCCCTTAAAACTTTGTCTACAGCATGTCTCAGTCTAAAAAGTATCATATTACTCAGTAATTTGCTACCTACAGAGACCAGACTAATGCCTCGATAATTCCGACATTCACTCTTGTCACCTTTCTTATACAGTGGTTTAATTAAAGTTTTCCTAAAATCATTGGGTACTTCCCCTTTTTCAAAAATCATGTTGAAAAATCAATTTTGAAAAATCTTTTTTCAAAAAATCATACAATTAATACAGTCTAATCAAAGGGTGGTAAGGGCCCAAGCATTGACAGGCCTCAGCACCTAATCTAGCATAAAGTTTTTTATAAACGAAAATAATATCAGTGGCACAAAACTTTCTGATAATCTTCTGATTTCTATAAGAACGCGGCAGATACAATAAATATTTACAATAACGAAAATACATAACTCTTATACCCTGCAAATCTTGATTATTAAACAACGGGCGCAAACCGGAAAGAAACAATATAGAATGATCGCAATATGTAGAATAAAGTCTGGATAAAGCCTTTAGTGAAAATCTGCCTCGGTTCGGGACAATTTTCGCGTACCCTTTTTTAAGTTTACTTTTAATATCATTTAGCCCACAGGATCGAAAAGCCGATAAAGATGAACAAATACTAATACCAAGCCACCGAATCGAAGAAACGAGCTTAACTGAAAAATAACCACAATCAAGATCACTACTTTGATGCTTAGCATTAAAAACTAAATATTCACATTTTTCAGTATTAAGTTTGAGGCCGATTTCCTCAAAAGACTTAGAAACAAGCTGGGTCGACTTAATTAGGCTAGATTTAGTGCGGCTGATCAAAAGTAAATCATCTGCATATGCAATGTACGAAAGATTAGTTAGGCCTAAAAAACATGATGGATTAATACGTGGCAAAACAGAATAAAGACAAGCATTAAAAAGATAAGGGGATAAGACTCCTCCTTGCCTAAGACCAGAACGGATGGGGATATTACCAACGTAGGTGTCACCTGACTTGAGTCGAACATATGAATTAGCGTACCAAAAACGAAGAGTTGATATAATAGACACATTTGCACCAAGTTGGATTAAAGAATACCAAAGTTGGCTATGACAAATTGAATCAAAAGCTTTTGAAACATCAAGTGCACAAAAATGAACCTCAAAACCATTTTTATGCGCTTCAAGTAATAGCGAAACTATAGCACGATGAGCATGTTGGCATCCTATATACGGCTTAAAGCCAAACTGATTAGACATATAATCTACATTAGACAGGAGATCAGGGAGCAAAACATATACAAATACTTTACTTAAAGTACAAGCAACCGTAATAGGCCTATAAATTGACGTAATGTTACCAACTAAAAAAGAATCAGGGACTAAAGAAGAGCATAAACACATCTGAAAAAGTAACTGCAAGTGATAAACTAATTCCTCCGAATCGGCGTTGAGGTGAAAAGCACTGATGCCGTCTATATCATAAGATTTCGATCTAAGTCTCTCTACACTTCTTTTGACACGGTCAACACTAACGGGAGGTACATGACCTTGAATGATTTTGTTAGGCAACAGATTAGAACAGAGCTTGGCAAAACGAAAATGAACCGCATATATCACTGTATCGAAAATGTTACTATAATGATTGATCCATGATACATTAGGGATTCGGTCAGCCGTAGGCGATCTATCAAACTTCGCGACATTAATCACTTTTTTCCACTGGCTAGGAGACTTAGGAAATTCAGCACCATTGTACCTAATTTTTCGAAGATAACGTTTAAAATCAAGCTTTGTTCTTTGTTTAATATCGAAAACATTACCCCTTAAGGGGCGGCCGCAAGCTATCCAAATTTTTAGCCACAACTTAGCCCGATTTTTTATTGTTTTGAGCTCTGGGTCATTCTTCCAAATTGAACTTCTTGTTTTTGCTCTAAAGCGACATAGGGGAACAGCTACTTCTTCAGACCTCTTTAAGCACGATACAATGTGGCTATAATAAATATTAAGCTGAATTCTGGCTAATACACTATCTTTCAATGTAAATTGAAAGATAGTGTATTTACCATAGAACCTACAGAATTTAGAAACACCTTTCGAAAAAAACTTTCACAATAAAGAATGGTCATGGCATCATGATTGAAGTGTTAAAACCTAGCAATGAATGAACTCTAGCTTGTAGTACCCGAAAATTGAAAAACATAGTTGAATATTAGAATATAGAGTTGTTTACATAGCTTATGAAAATCTTCTACTGTCAACATAAAAAGAAGATTAAGCAACGATGATGGGTTGTCTTTATTTTACTTCAGATTGTTTGAATATAAGTCATTAACGTCCTTCAGAGAATATATTGTTCCAGTTGGGATTGTCAGATGGAACTAATCCTAACTTTCTATGTTACAGTTGTTGAACATCTACCCCAAGAACTTAGAGATAGATTCACAGAGATGAGGGAACTGGACTTACAAGTTCATAGTAAGTACAACATTTTATCTTGGTTTTTATGGAACTTGATATTTACCAATTGACATATAGCAATCACAAATTCTGTTGATCTGTCCTGGTTTTGCTAGTTTGGGCACTTCCAGATAAGCTAGGACAATGAAATTTGGCAGACGTATCAGGGACCAGACCAGATTAAATTAGAAATAGTCGTTTTCCCGAATCGGCTATCTAACGTTGATTCGGCCGATTCGGCCAAAGTTAACACGAAGCATTTAAAATGTATATAGCTGCTTTACTTTACAGATCTAACTCTAAATATGACATCAAAAATGCTGAAATACTACATTTTCCTCCCTATTTTTGGGCTGTTGAGTCATCTTGATCATAACTCTTAAATACATGTTTATTTCTTTGTTTCAAATGATTTATCCTAAGATTCATTTATTGACTTTTTATTGAGTGCTTAATTAGATGAGTTCATTTTAAGTTTAAGAGCAATAGAATAAAGAGTCTATGCCAGTTTAGTGTGTAATATATTCTTGACAATATCGATTGAAAACTGCATGTAGCTTTAAGCAGCTTTTGAAGGCTGCTTTAGTTTTTATTTGCTGCTTAATAAACATTTTTTGTTTGTTCCTGAAAAAATCCGTGAATTTCTCTGCCTGAATGCAGGTAAAAGTGATGTTATCCCGAATTTGCTCACAAAACGTCTTCTCATTTTATGTTAAAGCTTTTTCTTCAATAGGAACACTCAATCTATCTTGTCGTATACTGAGTTGAATCGGGACATGTAAGTGGAGAGCAAGAGAATCAGTTTTTGAAAATACATGTCCCTAATTAAACCCGAACATACAGTTCGAGTCTTAAATTTTCATATCTGAATACGACAATGGCAAACCAGTCTCTTATAACGTATAAAAACCTCCAACATCAATGAAGACCTCAGACCTCCTTAAGCAACCGCCCAGTGGTTACCTCCAGGATGCAGGACGAAAGTTTATTCTGAGGACATCCTACACTCCACATGCTAGTCAGATTTCTGCAGCCTTAACACGTTTCCGTAATCCGAGCGGGGAGATGTGCTGGCAGCAATAGGATTCGGATAAGATTGGAGACTCCTTGTCAATGCCTTGAGTGCCTCTGGAGGCACATGAGAATCTAAGGTAAGGTAAGATCAGTGGGGAAGTCCAAGTTTCAAGAGATTATGAAGAGCAAAAGTCTATGTAAGATTCCAAACTGTAAACGAAATCTTCAGATCCGATTCAAGTTTTGGTATTTCAAAATTTTTGTTAAAAAGGTATACCCGAACTTAGTAGCTCGAAAATGTTTTCATATAATTACTCCATGGAAACATTCTTTGATAAATTTGCCACGAAAGTAAACAAATAGCTACTAAAGTTTTCTCTTGTTGAGGGGTACAGCAACCCATGCGAATGAAAAGCAATTCAATTATATCGTGTCTACCAAAAGTCGGCTTTCGGATTCCTTTACTTTGAATGAAACAAAAATCAAGTTTAAGTTCATTAGACTTTTTCGGAATCCCCAAAATCATAAATTAAGGTTATAAGAAAAATCCTGTCCTAAATCTATAAATCCAGTTTAAGATTTAATAATTCATCATCGCTTCTAAAAAAATAAATAAAAAATACGGAACTATTTTAGTTGACTTAAAATAATTAGTATGAAAGTTATTTGTTAAATTGTAGCATATTTTGAAAAGGAATTATTAGAACTTAATCTAATTATTAACTATATGTGAATGTGAAACTAATTAGCCATGACAATACTCTGTGAATGTGAAAATGTGAGTTTCTAATCTGTCCCTTTTCTGTCATCTTTTACTTTGGTTAATCATATTTTTCTTGCAAGCATTTGTTTGTCCTTTGCCCTTCACATTTTTCATTTTATCCTTATTATTTTGTACTAAAAAAACAAAGAATGTAAGGAAATAAGAAGCAAGAGAAAAGAATGTGGATTTTGGCCAATTATAAATGAAGATTTTTTTTTTATTGGCCTACAAGCTATGTGACTATATAGGCGTTCATCCTTACAGATGTGTTTATCTGAAATAAACAGAAACTAGGGTCTTGAAGAAATGTTTTAAATGATGAACGAAATTTCTATATATAGCTGCTACAGACGAGATTCTGAAGCGTAATTTAGATCAGTTTCTGCTTCTGACTAATAAACTACCACTTTCTTTTCTTTTATTGCAGATGTGAGTGATTCTTTAGAAGCACGTGTCAAAACTTTGTTCTCAAACGCCAAGAAGCTAAAGAATACGGAACGAGACTCTGAGTTCAATTCCATACGCAAAGATTACCAAAAAGTTTTAGAAGATGCTGGTGAGCTATAATAGAGTTATTTCAGCTAATATAAATTGGTGGTTGGATTGTCCAAATTTGTCTAAAATAAATTGTCTAGTTTTATTCCTAACTGTATAGACTTAAAGCTAAAATCGGACTTAAAGCTTCGGAGTTAAAGTTAAAATAACCAAGTAAATCAGAGCTAGAAAAAAATTAAACTAACTTGAAGAACTTGAAAAAAAAACTCTATATAATCAGGAAAGTATCCTCAGCGCAAACGGAAAAGAAATACGTTAACACAATAAACAGTCAAAACTAGAAACAATATGGACCTAAAGAAGAAAAAAGAATTAAAAATAAAAAACTGAAAAGAATCAACGTGTACGGTCAAATTTCTTATTTTAATATTCGAAAAAATTAATATTCGACTAAGTTGCTCCTGTCCAAACCAGAACGTAAATAGAAATTCCATTAGGACTTGGAAAAAAAAACAATTATTAATTTTCTTAAGAAATAATCCTTAGAATAGTATTGATAACAGCTTTATATTTACCTCTGATTATTGGTTGCTTCACCTGGGAAATCTTAACTTTCAACAGTTCACGTTTAAAGTATTTTAAGAAAACTATTAATTTATCACAAATATTATTATTTTGTGATACAATTCTGAGGAATGAATCTATTGTCAAAACAAGTAACACTACTATAAAATATTCTTCGGCGAATCAATCAAGAACCAAAGGTTAACAAAAAGCCGCTGTCATTCTCAACAGAAAGCGATTACTCCTATTCAATTTTGGCTTGATCAAACAGTTTGTGGTAACGAACTGTAACTAAGCAGTGACTCAACACAATAGCACCCAAAGTCTAAAAAAAAACGAAATTTCAATATCAACGGATATATCAAAAGGATTGGCTGTTTCTACTGATCCCAAACATATAAGATTCAATAGGTTTAGTGTTACCCACCAAAGGCTACGAGAAACTGAGAAAATTTTCCTGATTTTTTTAAAATGGGGGGGGGGGGGGAAACAGCAATCTTAATCCAACTCGCACCGTCAGATTCAGAGTATCAGAGAATACCAATGTAAAGGTTTCAAACTTCCATCTCCAAAAATATAGAATTTTGTATTTTCTGCCAGAAAAAGACATCACGGATGTGTTTATTTTGTCCCCTCCCTTCCAGGGGTGATCGTACTGAACCAATGGTTGTAGAATATCGCGAGAGTGTTCATTCGAACAGGAATTAAAGATTCTAGTGCTCTTTTCCAGTGACCAAAAAGATTGGAGGGCAGCTAGCCACCCTTTCACACCCATTTTCCCCATAGTTATTTGATATGATTTTGATGATGAGGTAGCCGTTTTATTCAGAATAGTTGAAAGGTCCAATGACTACGCTTTTGGGGATAACATGACACCCCACAGCTCTTTTTTGACGGGTTTTTCATGGGAGGAGTTTGTTGAGGGAGGAATTTTCCAGAAATGCTATTCAATATTCTTCTTATTTGTCTATCTTTTCTCTTGTCAACTCAATTTTACATGTAGAGGGGCTCTGGGGAATTGTCCAGGGAAATTTTCAGCAAGGTTTGGAATTGTCTGAAAGATTTCTCTGTGGAGGAGGGGGATTTTCCGTGGGGAAATTTTCCGTGGGAGTAACTTTCTTTGGATTTTTTCTGGGAAAAATGTTCACTGTGGGGGGAGGGGGCTATCCGGCGTGATTTGAAAAACGATCAGAAAATAAAGCTTTTTTTGAATAAAAATATGCTAAGAAGAATTTTTCAGGCAAAATTGTCTGGAAGAAATTTTCCGGGGGAATTTTCAGCGAGGATGTAAATATTTTACGTGGGAGCAATCTCCACGGAGGAAGGAATTTACCATGAAGGGGGAGCCCTGGTGTTTTGGGAAAACGATCTGAAATTAAATTAACAAAAAAAAGTTTTTCAACTGAAAATGAGGAGCAGCATTAAGACTTAAAACGAACAGAAATTATTCCGTATACGAGGGGTGTTGCCCCCTTCTGAGTACCTCGCTCTTTACGCTCAAGTTCGACTTTTAGTCCCAATTCCTTAAGGACAACTCCCGAAACACAAGTGCCGTCTTATAATAATGAGAAGTTTTTTCGTAAAAGTACTAAAAACATTGACGGGAAGAGCGAGATATTCAGGAAAGGGCAACGCCCCTTAGATACGGAATAATTTCTGTTCGTTTCATGTTTTAATTTTGCTCCTTAATTTCAATTTAAAAAACCTGTTTTTAATGTAATTTAATTTTAGGTAGGCTCATAATTTGATTGTAATGTCCTATAATTCTTTTTTTAACTGCTTAGGAATTCCTTCATTTGTTCTTTTCTTATTTTCCTTTAAGTCTAATTTTTGCTGATTGGTTGTTTTTGCTGATTGGTTGAAATAATTTTCCTTAAAATATTTTCTTTAAATAAAATAATTTTCCTTAAGAGGAAAATAAGAAAGCGGTTTACGTCTTCTTATTTTCCTTCTCCCTTTATATTTTATTTACAAAGAAATATTTTACTAATAAAACTAGAAGCCCAGGCTAGTTTTCCAGTTAAAGTTATTACACCGTCCAAATACCCTGCTATGAATTAAATACAATTTACTTATAACCCATTTTAAATATAGACAAAAAACGGAGTATGAAATACACTAAAGAAGGACTGAAGGAAAATGACAAACTTTCTGTGAAATGGACCTGTGAAATCAACTTACACCATTTTTATACAATCATAATAAGGGGGAGGGGGATTAATGCCAGAATTGCCCCTCACTCAATTGGACTATCTGTCTTGGCTTTTTCTAGGATTAGCCATGACTTGATGCCCACAACTATTCCTTTTTAATTCAAAAATCAATAAAGAAGAACTGAAGGAAAATGACAAACTTTCTGTGAAATGGACCTGTGAAATCAACTTACACCATTCTTATACAATCATAATAAGGGGGAGGGGAATTAATGCCAGAATTGCCCCTCACTCAATTGGACTATCTGTCTTGGCTTTTTCTAGGATTAGCCATGACTTGATGCCCACAACTATTCCTTTTTAATTGAAAAATCAATAAAGAAGAACTGAAGGAAAATGACGAACTTTCTGTGAAAAGGACCCAAGGAAGGAAAGCAACTAGAACAACCTTTAGATATCTGGAGACTAAATTTTTAGGGTGCTGCTGTTGGTCCCTTAGTAATGGTAAATTCTAGGTATTGAAGTATTTGAAATTCGTAATGGTAATTAAAATCAGAAATGATGGTAAATCTTTTGGTGGTCAAGTCAAGGGATAGAACACCCTAATGGACAGATCAGGAACCCCTAAAAGGCTAAGTCCACTGATGAATTCAAGGAAGGAGTCTGCATCCTCTTCCCTCAAATTTTAGAATTTATGCTTAAATTTATACGGTTCAATTGATTAAGCAGAGCATTAAACACACTAACCTACGAATCGTTGGAAAAAAGGTTAATGCACAATCTATCTAAAAAAAAAAAAAAAAAAAACTTGTGTAGAACTTCAAATTCTGTCCTTTGAGGTGGTTTGTGAACCCCCATCGACTAGGCTACATCCAGCTATTATTTTAAGAATAAAGTATTGTTATGCAAATATCTATCATCTTCTAAGATGATAGCCGAAAGTTTGTTTGGGGCCGAACTCTGATTGTTAGAATTAATTAGAACTATCGGCTTCTGGTTTTAGCATGAATACTTTATTAATTGGAAAATGTTCTGGATATTTGAGAAGCATGCTGGATATATCTACTGTATCGCTATAGCCAGTGACAGAGATAGGGATAATGAGGTTTGCCCCAGTAAACGAAATATATTGACCTGTTTGACTGTTCGTAACTTTGTATCCAAATTTAAGAATTGTAAGTCCAAATTTTTTTTTTTTTTTTTTTTTTTTTTTTTTTTTACTATGGCAAAATGTCCATTAAATCTTTAGTAACATACTTGAAGCGATAAAAGGGGACATTACTGCTTAGTATGAAATTCATTTCAAAAACTTAACGGTTGATTTAAAATAAACGATCTAAATATGTCCCCTTTCAGGTGTTCAGGGAGAAAATTAGTATCAGGTGGAAACTTGCAACGTTGTGGCTGAACAAGTGTTTGCAAAATTGACTGTTGAGTGTTTACGACCCAATGTTATGCTTAATAACTTAAAGCATGCGTCAACACGTTGAATCATAACGGATAGTTTTAAACGGATGATATCGTTTAGCTCTAATGTTTTATTATTTTGGCTAAAGTCTTAACACCTGTCTGAACGTAGATTGTAGACATTTGTTTTGTTTATTTTATGTTGGGAACGTACTGTTTATACCTAACGTCATCAAAAAGGGATGTCGTGTAAAATGTGCTTTGTATAGACTGAATATTTGAGTTGTAAATTTTCTTTTTAGCCTCACAATAATCGATTTTGAAATTTCTTTATATCTTTCTTTATATTTTTTTTCTGGTAAAAAAAAGGTCCGTTTGAGAATTCTTATGAAAGCATTTGTATTTTGTATTAATGAGTTAATTTTTGGCTTGATTATGTTTATTTTTTTCTCTTCTTTTCTTTCAGATGAAAAAATACAACAGGCTAACCAAATGTACGACCTTGTTGATCGCTATGTTCGGAGACTCGATGAAGAATTATTAAAATTCAAATTGGAGCTCGAAGCCGATAACAGAGGAATCACGGAACTGCTTGAAAAAAGTATTGTCTATTTTATTATTGGATACATTGCTTTTTGTTTTAAGTAAAACTAAGTCGTTTCGCAACAGAAAAGTAAACAAACGTTAACACAAAAGTACAAGTATTCTCTGGCTAAGGGGTAAAATAATTCATAATAATGAAAAAGGAATAAATTATAGCGAACACGTCGTCGCCTGTCTGGCATACTCTTGTATCTTCCAAAAATCAGCTTTCAAGTTTCAATACGTTGAATAAGCAGAAGATTTAGTTTAAAGTCATTTAGACATTTACAGAATCCCTAGTTTTATGGATTAAGACTCCGGGAAAAATTCAATTCTAAATCTACAACTCAATTTAAGGTTCAATAGTTTTGTTGAAAAAAGAAAAATAATTACAGAACTATTTTAATTGACGTATATCAATTATTGTGAAAGTAATTTTTAAAATTGTAACATTTTGTTAAGTAGTATAATTTTCAGAATTATGAAATAGAATTCTGTTATAATAAAAGCTATTATAAAAGTTATTGTAGAAAGTATATGAAAGCAAAGAAAGCGTATGAAAGTTAATTGTAAAATTGTAACATTATCTTAGGAAAAGGAACATAACAACTTACAAAAGGGGAATATTATTCTCGGAATTGAATTATGAAGAAAAGTTTTTCCAAGTCTTTATATTTTTATTCTTCTATTTTCTTATTCCCAAGTCTTTGAGATTCAGTTTATACTTAAATACCCGGAAAGAAGAGTAATTTGCTCATACAGTACACTTAAAAATATTAATACACATTATTAAGGTCAGAAACTAAAAAGATACACTATTTCCTCCGAAAGAAAATCTTTAGAAAAATTCTTATTTGAAAACGTATCCTCTGTTAATTTTTCTCAGGTTGCTAGATTGGAAAGAAATTTGTTTAGTCCTGATTTTCGCTTGTCAAAGGAACGACTTGATAAAAAAAATTGGAAAACCTACGCTATGAGTCTTCGATGAATAACAGTATTTACATTCTAAGATTCTCCCCTGGACCTGCTATTGTTAATCCCTCTTCTAGAACGCTTGAACCTAAGATATCCAAACTCTCGAAAAAGGTCAAAAATTCTCTTCTTCCGAAACAAGTTCCTCTTGCAGATATAGTTTCCTCTCTGCACAGTCTTTTTTTGCACAAATATTATTCATCTGTTTCTAACCCAGACGAAGTTAGGGCTTGTTTTATAGATACCTAAAAATAATTATGAAGAATCTCAAGATTATTACTTTTATTATTCCTGGGGTTTCAGGATTATTACCTAAGAATTAATAGAAGTAGAGGTATTAAATTAACACCAATTTGGGAGAAGTTAATGAAAACTTGAGAGCCAAAGTCTCAGGCGAACGACCGAGTTTTAGGATTGACACATGACTGACAAGTCCCCTGTACTCGCTGGTGACTGGGGCAACCTAATATTTTCATACTGTTGAATTTACGGTGCATGTAAACGGTGGGAGTAACTCAAATAATTGTGTATATGCTTTTGGAGTAGCACGCCCGCCTAGAGTGTCGGGCAGGCGACCCAATTTACTGAGCTCAGACGGTTACACTAACACAAAATTAATAACAAACTGGTTGACTGACAAGTCTCCTGGACTCGCAAGCAAAGAAGCGACCTAAGCCTAACAGGGCCTTTCCTCGTAATTATTCTGAAGATTCTGGAAAATGTCAAAACGACTTTAAGCTGGATATTTGGTTAATACAGAGTAAGGAGATCTGGAAGCCGATTTTTGGCATACACAGTAGTATACAAGATTGGCGACGAAATAGAGGACAAGGAACAGAAAATGTACTGATATATCCTAGTCGCCTATAAAGAAAAAGCAAATGAAAGAAGAAGGAACTCCTGTTTGTCTCCATAAAAAAAAAAAAAAAAAAAAAAAAAAAAAAAAAAAAAAAAAAAAAAAAAAAAAAAAATTCCTATCTAGGCAAGCTATACAGTTAATTGTAAAAACCCAGATAAAATTTTTTAGTTTTATTTTTTATTTAGTTCTTCCAGGACCAATAAGTATAAAAGTTAATAAGTAGCAAAAATACTCAAACAAAGCAACAGTTTATGGAAAAGAAAAAACACACATAACAAACATATAAAAATAACTGAATAAGATGCATCAAATAAGAAAAGTAAAAAGTAATTAAAATCTTCAGCGTTTCTTAAATTCAGGGTAAAAAGGAAACGGTTTATAATAATGAGAATATTTTCAGATTTATGGTAAAAGTTATCAGCTTAAATCTTGGATATATCCAAATGCGATCATTAATTTTAAATCTTGAGACTAGTTCACTGTTACTAAAACAAATTGGAAAACCAAGTAAAAAATTTACCTTACCTTGGATCCGTCAGGGCCATTGATGGTGTATAGGGCAGCGGGGTTAATTCACGCGAATGTAGGGAGGGGGTAAATGTATTTTGCAATCTAGGAGGGCAAATTTATCGTTTTCTTTTTCTGTGAAGATACCATAAAAAGGTTTATTTTTCAATGAAATGGATCCAAAAAAGTAATTTTTCAAAATCTAGGGGAAGAGGAAGTCTAGGAGGCACCCCCCCCCCAACTGATGCCATTAGCATAGGAGGAGGGTCAACGAAGTTTCTCCATTTGTCCTGAAGGTGTGTCTTAGTGTTTGCAATAATACAACTCTTTGAAGTGCGTGAAATGTGCAGTATTTCAAATGCGCTACAGTAATTTTAATTACAACCACGAATTGATGAAAAATCAAAATTTTTAAACTCTGAACGGAAATGAAGGATAGATCCCGCGTAGCTATATTATGGATTCAAATACCTTTCTTTCTTTCTTAAATATAAGGAATTTAAGAACAAAATTTAATAAAAATTCAATTCTTGAATAATAAAATTTGTATTAGCTCAAGCTGAAGTGGAATAAGGCAACCTTAAATGGACAAAAGCATCAGAAACCAGAACCAACATATTCCTAAGTACTTTGTGTTTGGTTTTGATTTAATATGTTTGTAGTTAAATGTATGCAATCACGACTTTCGTATATGACCCTCGGGTTTTCTAATACATAATTATGTTATATTATTCCTATTGTTAATTAATTCAGGTTGGTCATGAAAATTAACGGAAAAATGTTGAAATTTTTAGCACTGAGGGAAATGTCTATTTAATAGCATATTTAATGCTACCTTCATGCTGCCTTCAGCCTTTTTAATGAAGCCTTAATGCATCTTGACAATTTTTTGAATGTCATAGAAGGACGTGATAGCAGTGGAGCGGACGCTGCAACCATGGTCTAAAACGAACACTTAAGCCTCTCTCGTCAATTATTGTATATCTATGAAAAGAAAAACATTGGCAATTATTGTTTTTAATAGATCAATTTTCACTTCCCTGCATTTTTGACATTCAAAGACTTTAGGAATCAGTTATGTTTGCTGAATGTAGGTTGAAAGTAGGCTGAAAGTAGGTTGCTGAATGTACTCATCACTCTGTGTTTATTTCTATCCAAGATTATTTATCTTCTGCCTTTTAGATTTCTTTTTCTTAAAGAAAAGAATTGTTTGAAAGTTAACTTAATGGGAATTTTGTCTTTTTCAGAATCGTTGGAGTTGGATAGCGGAAGTATTTCACAAAAGGAAAATCGTTACACAACAAAAACTGAGGAAAAAGGTATATATATATATATATATATATATATATATATATATATATATATATATATATATATATATACGTTTTTTAGTTTTGTTTTTCTCCTTTATTTTTTTCCTTTTTTTTTCTTTTTTAGCTTATTTAGATTTTTAGATTTTTTAGTTTTTTTATTAGTTTTTAGTTTTTTTTTCTTTTTAGTTTTTTTGTCCCGGTCGTCATTTATATCCCCCTGTTTCTCCCGGTGTCCCCGTTGTAGTTGTGTCCCTGTGTCCCGGTCGTCATTTATATTCCCTGTGTCCCGGTCGTCATTTGTATCCCGGTGTACCGGTCTGTATATACATTCGTTTTTTAGTTTTGTTTTTCTCCTTTATTTTTTTCCTTTTTTTTTCTTTTTTAGTTTATTTAGATTGTTTTTTAGCTTTTTTATTAGTTTTTAGTTTTTTTTGTAGTTTTTGCCTTTTTTTAGTTTTTTTAGTTTTTTAGCTTTTTTATTTTTTTTATTAGTTTTTAGTTTTTTTTGTAGTTTTTGCCTTTTTTTAGTTTTTTCAGTTTTGACGTCACCTGATCCAGTTTTTTCAGGTGACGTCACCTGATCCACGATCCACAGATCCACAGACAACTTATTTTTATATATATAGATAGTTTTTTTTTTTTTACTTATGTCCTGGTCGTCATTTATACTCCCTGTGTCCCGGTGCTTTGTTGATTGCTAATCGAACATTCCTTTTGTCCTGGTCGCTTTCTCTTTGAGTTTCGTCATTTATTTTTTTCTTTTTTAGTTCTTTTAGTTTTTACCTTTTTTATTTTTTTTTAGTTTTTTAGATGAAAATTTTTTTTAGTTTTTTCCTTTTTTTCTTTTTAGTTTTTTATTGGTTTTTACCTTTATTTTAGCTTATTTTTCAGTTTTTTCCTTTTTTTTAGTTTTTTTTTAATTTTTAATTTTTTTTAGTTTTTTACCTTTTTTTAGTTTTTTTAGTTTTTTTAGTTTTTTAGCTTTTTTACTTTTTTTATTAGTTTTTAGTTTTTTTTTTGTAGTTTTTGCCTTTTTTTAGTTTTTTCAGTTTTTTTTTTAGTTTTTTATTGGTTTTTACCTTTATTTTAGCTTATTTTTCAGTTTTTTCCTTTTTTTTTAGTTTTTTTTAGTTTTTAGTTTTTTTTAGTTTTTTACCTTTTTTTAGTTTTTTTAGTTTTTTTAGTTTTTTAGCTTTTTTATTTTTTTTATTAGTTTTTAGTTTTTTTGTAGTTTTTGCCTTTTTTTAGTTTTTTAGTTTTTTAGCTTTTTTATTAGTTTTTAGTTTTTTTTGTAGTTTTTGCCTTTTTTTAGTTTTTTTAGTTTTTTAGCTTTTTTATTTTTTTTATTAGTTTTTAGTTTTTTTTTGTAGTTTTTGCCTTTTTTTAGTTTTTTCAGTTTTGACGTCACCTGATCCAGTTTTTTCAGGTGACGTCACCTGATCCATCCATCCACAGACAGACAGACAACTTATTTTTATATATATAGAAGATATATATATATATATATATATATATATATATATATATATATATATATATATATATATATATATATATATATATATATATATATATATATATATATATATATATATATATATATATATATCTATAATTGTCCATGGGAAAAACAATCCGTATTCAGATCTATACCTCATTATTCTAATGATGTGTCCCTGTGTCCCGGTCGTCATTTATATTCCCTGTGTCCCGGTCGTCATTTGTGTCCCGGTGTCCCAGTTTGTAATTTCTCTTTGAGTGTCCCGGTCGTCATTTATATTCCCTGTGTCCCGGTGTCCCGGTCGTCATTTGTGTCCCGGTGTCCCGGTCTGTAATTTATATTCGAACAATCCCTGTGTCCCGGTCGTCATTTATATATCCCGCCTGTGCCCCCGGCGTCCCCGTTGTAGTTGTGTCCCTGTGTCTCGGTCGTCATTTATATTCCCTGTGTCCCGGTCGTGATTTGTGTCCGGGAGTCCCAGTCTGTAATTTCTCTTTGAGGTTCCCGGTCGTCACTTATATTCCCTCTGTCTCGGTCGTCATTTGTGTCCCGGTCTGTAATTTCTCTTTGAGTGTTTTTTCTTTTTAGTTTTTTTTTTTAGTTTTTTACCTTTTTTCTTTTTTCAGTTTTCTTTTTCTTCTTTATTTTTCAGCGTCACTATGAAGTACATATCGACGAACCTTTGTTTTTTTAACTTAAATCTGGTAGGCATTGATGACCTTATCCAAGTCAAAATCCCAAACCCAATCATCATCGCTATCATTTTCAGTTTTGATATGTTTTGACTCTCGCTGTCCAGGTGGATTTTCATCTAACTGCGCGGTTTTGCGTTCTTTAGCCGCAAGCCTGTTTTCTTGCTGTTCTTGTGATTCCCCGGCACGCTTTCTTTTCTTACTTTCTCTATCAGCTGCAAGCCTGTTTTCTTGCTGTTCTTGTGATTCCTCGGAACGCTTTCTTTTCTTACTTTCTCCATCAGCAGCAAGTTTTTTGGCATAAACTCTTTGAGCAGCTTCCTCGGCTGTTGCCATTGTAGGTTCTTCAGTCATTTTACAATTAAACATTTTTCCGTGAACAAATGTCTTAAATACCGTTAATGACGTCACCGTCATAGCAAAAATGACGACAACTAACTTCATGACGTCAGTCGACACAGAAACATGACGTCACCTGACAGACAGACACACAGACAGACAACTTATTTTTATATATATAGATATATATGTTTTTAACTGCGTAAAACTTGCGAATATACAACATTCTTCGCTGTCCCATTGTCTGTACATATAAATAGATTATGTGTAGACATATAAATAGACAAACATGACGTCAGTCGACACACAAACATGACGTCAGTCGACACACACGTCCCAGTCGTCATTTGTGTCCCGGTGTCCCAGTCTGTAATTTCTCTGTGAGTATCCCGGTCGTCATTTATATTCCCTGTGTCCTGGTCTGTATATACATTCGTTTTTGAATTGGTATATGATGAAATAATTTTTTTTGTTTTTTTCCTTTTTTTTCTTTTTAGTTTTTTTTGGTTTTTACCTATTTTTTAGCTTTTTCTTTTTTTTTCTTTTTTCTTTTTAGTTTTTTTGTAGTTTTTACCTTTTTTAGTTTTTTTTTTGGTTTTCTTTTTCTCCTTTATTTTTCAGTTTTTTTCCTTTTTTTAGTTTTTTTTTCTTTTTCAGTTTTTAGTTTTTTTATTAGTTTTTAGTTGTTTTTTTTTCTTTTTAGTTTTTTGCTGTTTTTATCCTTTTTTTATTTTTTAGTTTTTAGTTTTTTACCTTTTTTTAGTTTTTTTTAGTTTTTTAGCTTTTTTAGTTTTTTTAGTAGTTTTTACCTGTTCTTTAGTTTTTTTAGTTTTTTTTTCTTTTTTAGTTTTTTTTCTTCTTTTGTATTAATGCTAAAGCCAAGGTTCGAACCTGGACCTAGAACCTGGAACATAACGCTTTACCAACTCAGCTACTTCGGCTTGAATACATTTACCTTTTTTAGTTTTTTTTTATTTTTATTTTTTTAGTTTTCTTTTTCTCCTTTATTTGTCAGTTTTTTTCCTTTTTTAGTTTTTTTTTCTTTTTTAGTTTTTAGTTTTTTAGTTTTTTTAGTTTTTTTATTTGTTTTTAGTTTTTTTTTCTTTTTAGTTTTTTTGTAGTTTTTTACCCTTTTTTTTAGTTTTTTTTTAGTTTTTTAGTTTTTTCAGTATTTTCTTTTTAGGTTTTTTTTGTAGTTTTTATCTTTTTTAGTTTTTTTTCTTCTTTTGTATTAATGCTAAAGCCAAGATTCGAACCTGGAACCTCTCGGACCTAGAACCTGGAACATAACGCTTTACCAACTGAGCTACTGTATTTGTATCGGATTAACGACGCTTCTTGACTACTAAGGTCCCTGCGTCGGCCCTGTAGTGCATTCCTGCAGCATGGTTCGATCTCTGGGTCCCGTATTACCACGCTAAGGTCAAACCCACTGCGCCAACACAGGTAGTTATATAACTGAGCTACTTCGGCTTGAATACATTCGTTTTTGAATTGGTATGTGATGAAATAATTCAGACGTCATATGCGGACAGTGACGTCACTCGACACACAGACAACTTATTTATATATATCTATCTATATATATAAAAATAAGTTGTCTGTCTGTCTGTGGATGTGTGGATGGATGTGTCAGGTGACGTCACCTGAAAAAACTGGATTAGGTGACGTCAAAACTGAAAAAACTAAAAAAAGGCAAAAACTACAAAAAAATCTAAAAACTAATAAAAAAAATAAAAAAGCTAAAAAACTAAAAAAACTATAAAGGTAAAAACCAATAAAAAACTAAAAAAAAAACTGAAAAAACTAAAAAAAGGCAAAAACTACAAAAAAAAACTAAAAACTAATAAGAAAAGTAAAAAAGCTAAAAAACTAAAAAAACTAAAAAAAACTAAAAAAATGTAAAAAACTAAAAAAAATAAAAAATAAAAAAAAACTAAAAAAAAGGAAAAAACTGAAAAATAAGCTAGAATAAAGGTAAAAACCAATAAAAAACTAAAAAAAAAAGGAAAAAACTAATAAATGACGACACTCAAAGAGAAAGCGACCAGGACAAAAACTAAAAAAAAGGCAAAAACTACAAAAAAACTAAAAACTAATAAAAAAAATAAAAAAGCTAAAAAACTAAAAAAACTAAAAAAAGGTAAAAAACTAAAAAAACTAAAAACTAAAAAAAAACTAAAAAAGGTAAAAACTAAAAGAACTAAAAAAGAAAAAAATAAATGACGACACTCAAAGAGAAAGCGACCAGGACAAAAGGAATGTTCGATTAGCAATCAACAAAGCACCGGGACACAGGGAGTATAAATGACGACCAGGACACAAGTAAAAAAAAAAAAATTAACAAAACTAAAAAGAAGGTAAAAACTACAAAAAAACTAAAAAGAAAAAAAAACTAAAAACTAATAAAAAAACTAAAAAATCTAAAAATCTAAATAAACTAAAAAAGAAAAAAAAGGAAAAAAATAAAGGAGAAAAACAAAACTAAAAAACGAATGTATATACAGACCGGTACACCGGGATACAAATGACGACCGGGACACAGGGAATATAAATAACGACCGGGACACAGGGACACAACTACAACGGGGACACCGGGGGAAACAGGGGGATATAAATGACGACCGGGACAAAAAAACTAAAAAGAAATAAAAACTAAAAACTAATAAAAAAAACTAAAAAATCTAAAAATCTAAATAAGCTAAAAAAGAAAAAAAAGGAAAAAAATAAAGGAGAAAAACAAAACTAAAAAACGAATGTATATACAGACCGGGACACCGGGATACAAATGATGACCGGGACCCGGGACACAGGGAATATAAATGACGACCGGGACACAGGGACACAACTACAACGGGGACACCGGGGGAAACAGGGGGATAACCTGACAATCTATTTATATGCAAAGACAATGGGACAGCAAAGAATGTTGTATATTCGCAAGTTTTACGTAGTTAAAACCATATATATATATATATATCTATATTCACAGGTGGGACATAGGGACACAACTACAATGGCGCGTAACTATTATGGCGCGTAACGACTTACGCGCGCGGGGGGGCTTGGGGGGGGCGCGAAGCGCCCCCACCAACTAGGTGTTGGGGTGGCGCGAAGCGCCACCCCAACAGCTAGTCTATCTATCTATATATATAAAAATAAGTTGTCTGTCTGTGGATGGATGGATGGATGTGTCAGGTGACGTCACCTGAAAAAACTGGATTAGGTGACGTCAAAACTGAAAAAACTAAAAAAAGGCAAAAACTACAAAAAAAACTAAAAACTAATAAAAAAAATAAAAAAGCTAAAAAACTAAAAAAACTATAAAGGTAAAAACCAATAAAAAACTAAAAAAAAAACTGAAAAAACTAAAAAAAGGCAAAAACTACAAAAAAAAACTAAAAACTAATAAAAAAAGTAAAAAAGCTAAAAAACTAAAAAAACTAAAAAAACTAAAAAAAGGTAAAAAACTAAAAAAAATAAAAAATAAAAAAAAACTAAAAAAAAGGAAAAAACTGAAAAATAAGCTAAAATAAAGGTAAAAACCAATAAAAAACTAAAAAAAAAAGGAAAAAACTAATAAATGACGACACTCAAAGAGAAAGCGACCAGGACAAAAGGAATGTTCGATTAGCAATCAACAAAGCACCGGGACACAGGGAGTATAAATGACGACCAGGACATAAGTAAAAAAAAAAAACTATCTATATATATAAAAATAAGTTGTCTGTGGATCTGTGGATCGTGGATCAGGTGACGTCACCTGAAAAAACTGGATCAGGTGACGTCAAAACTGAAAAAACTAAAAAAAGGCAAAAACTACAAAAAAAAACTAAAAACTAATAAAAAAAATAAAAAAGCTAAAAAACTAAAAAAACTAAAAAAAGGCAAAAACTACAAAAAAAACTAAAAACTAATAAAAAAGCTAAAAAACTAAAAAAACTAAAAAAAAGGCAAAAACTACAAAAAAACTAAAAACTAATAAAAAAAATAAAAAAGCTAAAAAACTAAAAAAACTAAAAAAACTAAAAAAAGGTAAAAAACTAAAAAAACTAAAAACTAAAAAAAAACTAAAAAAGGTAAAAACTAAAAGAACTAAAAAAGAAAAAAATAAATGACGACACTCAAAGAGAAAGCGACCAGGACAAAAGGAATGTTCGATTAGCAATCAACAAAGCACCGGGACACAGGGAGTATAAATGACGACCAGGACACAAGTAAAAAAAAAAATTAACAAAACTAAAAAGAAGGTAAAAACTACAAAAAAACTAAAAAGAAAAAAAAACTAAAAACTAATAAAAAAACTAAAAAATCTAAAAATCTAAATAAACTAAAAAAGAAAAAAAAGGAAAAAAATAAAGGAGAAAAACAAAACTAAAAAACGAATGTATATACAGACCGGTACACCGGGATACAAATGACGACCGGGACACAGGGAATATAAATAACGACCGGGACACAGGGACACAACTACAACGGGGACACCGGGGGAAACAGGGGGATATAAATGACGACCGGGACAAAAAAACTAAAAAGAAATAAAAACTAAAAACTAATAAAAAAAACTAAAAAATCTAAAAATCTAAATAAGCTAAAAAAGAAAAAAAAAGGAAAAAAATAAAGGAGAAAAACAAAACTAAAAAACGAATGTATATACAGACCGGGACACCGGGATACAAATGATGACCGGGACCCGGGACACAGGGAATATAAATGACGACCGGGACACAGGGACACAACTACAACGGGGACACCGGGGGAAACAGGGGGATGTAAATGACGACCGGGACACCGGGACAGGGAATGGTCGATTAGCAATCACCATCAACAAAGCTCAAGGGCAATCATTAGAATCATGAGGTATAGATCTGAATACAGATTGTTTTCCCATGGACCATTATATGTTGCATGTTCAAGAGTCGGTAAACCTGACAATCTATTTATATGCAAAGACAATGGGACAGCAAAGAATGTTGTATATTCGCAAGTTTTACGTAGTTAAAACCATATATATATATATATATCTATATTCACAGGTGGGACATAGGGACACAACTACAATGGCGCGTAACTATTATGGCGCGTAACGACTTACGCGCGCGGGGGGGCTTGGGGGGGCGCGAAGCGCCCCCACCAACTAGGTGTTGGGGTGGCGCACGAAAATCTAGGGAGTCGGGACAGTTTTGTCGTTTTTCAATTTTTTCAATGAACTACCAGAAAAGGGCATTTTCCAACGGAAATGGTTCAGATCTTTTCATTTTAATTAAAAATTTCGCTGATACATCTTTCTTGGTGAATTTATCGACAATGCTATTAAGCTTAAGTTTGGATTTTTCAATGGAATACCCAAAAGACATTTTTCAACGAAAACAACCAGATCTTTTCATTTCAGTTAAAAGATTTGCTATCTTTCTTGTTGAATTGGATGACAATGTCATCAGTCTTAAATTTGACCTAGTAATATTATTTGTAAACGGCTTTATTCTGATTTATAATTTGGGATAATAGTAATATTACTTGGTTTAGTAGCATATAATTATATTGATTTTCCTTATTTATTCCATTAATTTACACCAAAGATTCCACACCGTCTTTCATGTGAACAAACGAAACTAAGAAGTGATACGGCTACTGGCCGTATATTGATTGAATATCGAATATCGATTATTGAATACCGTATGTTGATTGAATATCGTATATATTGAATTCAACTTAATTTGGATGTAATAGGTGATAGCTTTGGAAGAAAAAAGAGATCATGTTTATAATTTTGTTTGTTCGCTTATATATACTTAGGACTATTTTGCCACATTGTCTTTATTCTTTTCTAGATATTTCCAAAAGAACTGGTAGCATTTCGAGCAATTTGGAGCGTGTTTTATCCCATCCTTGGCTATCTGGTCTTGGCGGTTTTACAATTCCTGCAAGTCCTACGGAAAGTTTGGATTTGAATTTGACGCTTCCCAATTTACCTGAAGTTCCACCGACACCTCTATCAACTGTAAGTTGTTGTTTTTTTGTCTCGTCTATTACGTATATTACATCTGTTACGTAAAATACGAACTGAAAACTCTGAAGGGAAGATTTTCACATTTGGGTTTTTCAGTTTTTAGTCGAAGTTTCATCATTTCAAGAGAGGAAGGATTTTATCTCAACTTTTCATTATTTTACTGATCCAGATGTGATTTAGGGGGGACAGAGGGGGTGCTTGCCCTGAAATTTTTGGGGCGTAAAATTTCAAATAAATAATCTTTATCGGTTGTAATCATTTTGTAATTTTTACATGTTAATTTTAACAAAGGAGAGGGCGCAGTTAGCAGTAAGTATACGCAAATTGGATCCAAAATTTTTATCCTTCATCACTGTTCCTTGAAAATAAAGGTTAGCTGACCGAATTCATTTATTTATTTTTTTTTTGATATTTTGTATTCAAATTTTGTTAATAAATGAAAAATTTGTTAGTAAATGAGAATTGTGTTAAAATTTGGCCTGAAATTTTTTTAAGACAGGGGAGGGGGCTAATCAAAGTTTTACCCCTGGTGCAAGAGATACCAGAACTGCCACTGTACAGATGAGTAAATGTGTAGATTTTACATTTTTGAGGGGAACAGTTTGGTTTGAAGGTCTAAACGAAAAAATTTACCATTTTCTAGCTTCGGTGCAATTTTTTCCCTTGTTTCTGTAAATAACAAAGCTTAAGTCAAGCAATAAAAAACAATCATCAGCTAGTCAGCTGTTACCGATGTTGTTATTATCAATTAGTCAATAAGTCAAGTAAGACAAAAAGTTTTGAAAAACATTCACCGACCAAATCTGTTTTTCTATATTGGCATTCGTCTCCACTTTCATTGAAGATAAGCAAATAGACGTTTTCTTTTAAGCTATACTTAAAATGTTTCTGCAGTAAGAAGAGAGTTGTTATCCTACACTACCCATATTTCACGCTTATTCCAATAATATTCTCCAGAATAAAGAGAGGTTAGGCTTTAAGCCAGAAGCTCCCACCTACTTCCTTAGAGTCATTTAGGAAGTCAATTTGACTAAGAGTATTTTCCAACGCTGTAACTTAAGAATGAAGACTCCAGAGGTAACTTCTACTAAGCCTCCATCATTTTCATTCTTGTTATATTTATCTATCTGCAATGAGGATTCTATACAAATATGCTCGATAGTTCCTAGGAGCTTCTTGCTTTTCTTTGTTTTAGGGGGGTTTCTTATCAAATATGTTTTTGTTATCAGAATAGGTGAATAAAAAGAGACATGTCTTTTCAAGAAAACGAAGGACGTTCAAAATTATTTAGTAAAAGGTTCAGAGCATGAGTCTTAAAGATTTGATAGGTGGGCGTTTATGGAAAAAAAAGAATGAAAGATAACGACTGCTATTACTTTGTTGCCTTACTCCCTTATTTCTAAAAATCTATCAAAATTTAAGTGAAGCACCATTGCAGGAATAAATACTATAAACGGACGATAGAAACTAAGTTGTCTCTCTTCAAATATGTAAAATATGAATTGTCACTGTGAAAAGATTAAAAACGAGATCAACTTGAGGTCGTGGTTAGATATGTTGCTTAGAAAAAAGAAAATCCCGAAACTGATGCTTCTAAAATCATGATATATGGACAGTGAAAATTTCTCTAAACTTTTTGCAGTCTATGTTGACGAAAAATTCGCAATTTCTCTCAGACTTGTAAATGGGTTTTCTTCTTAGTAAGTGAGTGGACCCCCCCCCCTCATATGTGAATTCTGATGACAGTTATAACGAAACATTTTTTCAAACACAGTACTGCCTCTGACCGCTATGAGTTATTCTCTAAGACGTATGTTAAAGTTTTTGTGTATGTATTTATCCCGTGGCTTCATTCTAGATTATAGCACATAAATCCGTATCAGGTAGTCTTTGAGCTAAAAATCCTTAAATATTTTTGCTCTGATCATAACTTATCCCTATTTTTTTTACTATACTTTTATTAAATATAAAATAATAAATGTAAAAATAAAATAAATCTGCAAATGCGGACTGTGTATGAAGGCTGTTCAAATAGCAACATCTCATTTTTAGAAATAGTGTAGTTTAAGCTCTATTGTTTTGGTTGAGTGTTAAGGCCGTGATTAAGTGAACTTGAAAACATCGAGCTTCAAAATTGAAGTTAGGTTAGCCTTCTGTCTTTTAATTCTCTAGAGACCGTCGATTGTCAAAACTTCAAATAGTACCAATTATCAAGTCTTGTGAGAGGTTTTGATAGACAGCTTCCTTTGGAGAGATAGTAATATATTTGGCTGCGTCTTGCAAAGCTTGGTTACCGACCAAGGGAGAAGAGAAAATGAGCAAAAGAGCACTATCATTCTCAAGTACAAAATGCCCATGTATACGAAGCTGTGACGGCATGCATAGAGCGCATTTTAAAATTTATTGTTTTTTCCACTTTTTTTTCCTAGGGATAGGCTATTTAAAATACCTCAGTTGATTAATTCGAAACTAAACACCAAACTTAGTTGAAAGCTTTCTTCGAGGATTCTTAGAAAACCAAAGTTTTCTTGCGAATTAAATAAAAAAAAAAATTAACTGAAGGTAAGGAGTGACATTAAAACTTAAAACGAACAGAAATTACTTCGTATATGAAAGGGACTGCTTCCTCGTGAACTTTGGCTCTTTACGCCAAAGTTTTTTACTGTTTTAAAAATAGAGTTAAGAGAAAGAGTCGGACTTTAGCGTGAAGAGCGGGGCGTTGATGAGGAAGCAGCCCCTTTCATATATGAAGTAATTTCTGTTCGTTTTATGTTTTAATGTCACTCCTTACTTTAAGTTAAAAAAACACTTGTTTTTATTTAATTTAATTTCTGAACGTTTTTGAAGCAATGCATGTTTTGATTTATGCTCTCCGTAGATGAATAATTAAAACGAAATTTGCATTTTTTTTTTTTTTTTGGCTAAATGGCTTTCTCATAGTTTTGATCGAATGATTTTGAGAAAAAAAAGGAGCGGGGAAGGAGGTCTAGTTGCCCTCCAATTTTTTGGTTACTTAAAAAGGCAACTAGAACTTTTAATTTTTTTACGAATGTTTTTATTAGTAAAATTATTAGTAAAAATAAATTTTATTAGATAAAGATATACGTAACTTACAAATTAGCTTACGTAACGAACTTCTGTATTCTCATATTTTTATTACATATATGAGGGGATTCACCCCTCGTCAGTGCCTCGCTCTTCACGCTAAAGCTTAAATTTTGTCCCAATTTCTTAAGAATGACCCCTGAATCACAAAAGCCGTAGAATAAATAGTTGAAATTTCTAAAAACATTTTAGCGTAAAGAGCGAGGTATAGGGTTCTGCTCCGCCTCAAATTTGTCGCTTGACCTAAATCTCTTGACTTGTCTAGTTCTTCAACGTACCGCATTATTAGGTATTTTGGATAATTGCATCTACCAAGCTCCAAATACTTTTTACAAAGGCGCTGTCTATGTGTGGTAACACTTGTAAGATGTATACCTCGCTTTGATTTAATTTTCCCCATGATTTCGGCTTTGTGTGCACAACTTTACTGAAGGCTCCTGACTATTTCTCATTTCTAGGTTTCTTCATTGCATTGAAATAATTTATGAAAATTTCACACTCTATTAACCAGCAGCTGATTATACCAGCTTGTCATTTTGGTCTCTAGGGGGTATTATCGGCGATCTGAAACGATTCTTTCTGGCAACCGACTTGTAAAAATTTCAGGTAGCTGAAAATATTCCATGGGACTGTTAGAAAACAGAAAAATACATCGAAAAATGGTTCCAATCGTCTTACAGGTTATTGTCTTTTGCTCATGATAGTACCGATTTTGTTCTAAAAGCAATATCCTTCATAGAGTACACTTGTGAAAAAGACCTATACATTTTCTAAGATTTCTAAGCAATTAGAGGAAATAGAGCAAAATCCTTGCAAACATTTTGTAGCATCTTCAAGAAGCTATGGCCTGATATTAAAAGCGGTATCTTCCGCCAATAAAGACTTGAGTACTTTTTAAATATAAATTTTCTATTTTAACATGGGATTTTCGAGTTCCATCAGTTCACTTAATCACGGCCTTAACTTGTTTCTGGTGCAGGATGGTGTAAATTACTCAAATAGCCAAAAAATAAAGGTGAAAATTGTATCATTTTTCATACAGATATATATTATTTATTAATAAAAATTTATTTATCGATTTATCTAGATGTTTCATCATTTGTTAAATTCGATTAGAAATTTATTTAATGGAACTTATTTTGCATGTGCTGCACAAATCCCAAATATTTGAGAAACAATTAAGTTTTTGATTTATAGCCATCTAGACGAGTCAGTAGTAACCGTAATCTGGTCGATGTTACTGAAGCTGTGAGTAATATACGAGAAGACAAGTTCCTTGGATCTTCATCTGCATCAGTGAAATCGACCACCCCCGTCCCAGAATTGGAACCGACGTTAAACGTCACTAGAGAAAGAAGAAGGAAAAAGTAAGCTCGCCTGTATTTCTTTTTCATCCCCTTCATCAATAATCAAAAAGATGAGCTTAAGTGCAAAATTTCATTCTGAAAACAACACTTTATTTCATATTAGTTTATAATTCGAATATCAAATTGTTCATACATATAATGTAATTCTATATGTATTTATTTGAAATATATTATTCATCTTCGTCCTGGATAGTTTTTTATTATCTTATAATATTTCTTGTTTCCTTTTAGTTGTAAGAATTTGTTTTCAAAACCACAAACAAAATTGGTAGCACAGCAAAAGCGTCGCTTGCGAAGGCGGTGCCACGGTATTGAACCCGCCTAAAAAATCCCGAGTTATTTGCGCTTTACTGAAAACGAATTACATTACTAATATTTTCTTTTACTTACAAAGTTGAAAATAAAAATTACAGTGAAAAAAAAATCTTGAACTGCAGAGCTTCAAGCAATTAATACCATTATACATCAAAGAATCAGTTTTATTTTATTAGTTCTCTCCAAGGACTGTTCAAGACACACATAATTTTCAGTAAAGCGCAATTAACGCAGTAGGCTTTAGACTTTTACAATTAGGGAAAGAGGCAGTAGCCAAATTCTTGTTTGTAGTGATTTTTGCTTGTTTTAAGTTTTATTTACATTTTAATTTAAGTTTTGCTTTGTTTTGTAAGATATTTATTCATTTAAATGAGTGCATATTGTATGTTTATTTGCTATGATTGTTATTTTAAATTATATTCGTTTTGGGTTTCATTTATTCTTTAATAGTAATTTCTGGTTGTTTTCTGTACGTAATTTCTGGTAATTTCTACTCGTTTTTAATTTTAATTATTATAGGAATTTATTTCTGTTGTTCTTTAAGTTTAATATGGCTATTTAATTTTCTTTGGAAAAACTTCTTTTGGGAAGTTTTTAAAATTAATTTCTTTTAAGCAGCGGCAACAGCCCTGAGAGAGAGAATTGTTGAAAATAGAATTAGGGATTACGCATAAATCATGCGTGAACCTAATTATAATTACTATGATAACTCATTGATTTAACTATAATTACTCATAATTATTATATTTCATTCACATAATTTTATTTTATTTATATAAATTACTTGTGTGATAACTATTATAATTAGATATCAGCTATGATTGCTCATTGGTTTAATTGACGAATATTTCCTATTGTTATACGGACCTAGGGAATTTGTGATTTAGCGTTTACTTTGGCGAATGTCTGAGAAATTGCTCAGTTCCCTTTTTTTTTTAATTTTCTTATAGAAGGAGACGTGGAGGAAGGACTTCGACACGATTAGAGACAATTGCTGATGATGATGCGGACTCTTACATAGAAGAAGAGGAGATCGATGCAGGGAACTCCTCTGATTGGAATCAGGACCCAAACGAACCTCGTTATTGTCTTTGCAATCAAGTTTCATACGGGGACATGGTCGCTTGTGACAATCCTGCTGTAAGTTTACTGGAATTTTCTAGTTAACTAAGGGACTGAAAAAAACTTTTTTAGTCCCTAAAAGTTTATGTAACGACATTTTGTAACGACAAATATTTTGTAACGACATTTTTGTAGATAGGATGTTGAAACCATTTTTGTAGATAGGATGTAGATAGGATGTTGAAGATAGGAATTGTCTAGTTAACTAAGGGACTGAAAAAAAACTTTTTTAGTCCCTAAAAGTTTAAAAAAAAGTTTAAAAACTTTTTTAGGGACTAAAAAAATATTTTGTAACGACATTTTTGTAGATAGGACGTTGAAACCTCTACAGTAGGGTTCTCTGAGATACTGAAACTGATAGTGTCATTTTTCTTAAAATCACTTGATTTTTGGGGGTGTTCTCCCCCCTCCACCTTCTTTGAAGAGCAGGAAAATATTCTCCGGCTAGTAGCTTTGATACTTGACATTAGATCTAATTACTGTTACATATTTGAAATTAGTTACGTTCAGTTAAAGTTTGGATTTGAATTTGACTCTTCCTGATATACCCAAAGTTCCACCGACACCTCTATCAACTTTAAGTTGTTCTTTTTTGTCTCATTTATTACATGTTTTACATCTGTTTTTTTTTTCTTGTTAGCTTGGGAACCATTTGATCTAGGTGGGTCCAAAAGAACTAATAGCAGATAAGTGAGGAACGTTTGGCGCTATTGCGTGAATTTAATGTAAACTATTGTGATTTTATGGGTCTGAACACTCCAAGCAGCAGCGACAGTCATCGTTACCTAGTAGAACTACTATTTTAGTTGAACAAATTACTAGTTCTACCCAAACACCTATTGGCAAAAGTAGCTCTTCTGTCTTTGGCCCAATGCGAGACAAAAATGGAAAAAAAAAACAGACAAAATAAGTAAACGTTAACTAATCTTTTCATTTAGGTTTTTCGATTAGCCTTTTTTTTTTCACTGGTATTACGAGAAAGCATTGGGAGTTTTATTTTTCTCGTACATGCTTAGTTTCCTCGTGCTGGTTACCTGTATTTTAAGGTGGGCATTTGATCCACAAAAGCAGTAGCCCAAGGCCCATAGTAGCCCAAATTCTAAAAGCATGTTTCAAAGAAATTGTCTAGTAAAGTTTTTTTAAATTAACAATTATCCGAAAATAGTAATTTTCATTCTAGAGGAGAATATTTATTTAATGAACAGGAGAATTACGAGACATAGATTTATGGATATTAAAAAAAAAGTCTGAAACTACTCGACACGATGCCAAATCAAAACAAGTGACGCGTTTTCTTTTTTCCCTCAAGAGAGACGTTTCAAAACAGTAGTTATAGTGACCATATAGGCTAATATTTTGTTTTCTACAGGCTACTTAAGAGCTTTACTGCTCCTAAGAGATTATTCTATTTTTCTTTTCTTTGTCGTCCGGTGATGACCCCGTCGACAAATGGGGAATTATTTAGGTGTCCACTTTAGCTTTCACTTAGTTTGGTATGTTCTCTTTAAAATCTACATTTTAAGCATGTACCCTCATTCTCTTCTTCTTCTCTTATAAAGACTTGATGATGTAACCTTGGCAAAAAAAAATAATATAGAAACAATATAGAAAATAAAATATATACAAAAAAATAGTAAGTATATGACCTATTTAGTTGAGCTAGTTGTTAAGCATGTATTAACTTATATTCTACACACGATCCTAAGTTGAACACAACCTTAAAAAGTGATTCAGTTTTTCAGGGATCTAAAACTCGTCAAAACAGCCTGCTTTATAGACATACCTTCACAAACGTGGAGAGGCCCCGTCCCCCCGTGAAATTATTTTTAAAAATGCCTCTCTGGAAACTCGCAGATTAAAAATACACTTTAGTGTTTTCGAACGGAGTTCCAAACGCCATTAATTTTCAATAACAGCATAAACAACATGTTCGCGCTTAATTTCATACTAAATGAAAAAACCAAGTTTTTTTTAACTGAAAGTAAAGAGCAACATTAAAACTGAAAAACGAGCAGATATTATTCTGTATATTAAGGGGATGTTTCCCCTCCTCAATACCTCGCTCTTCACGCTAGAGTTTTTTAGTACTTCTAAAAAAGCTTCTTATTGTAATTGAACGGTTCTTTTGTTTCATTAGTCTTTCTTAAAGAACTGGGACAAAAAGCCAAATTTTAGCGTAAAGAGCTAGGTATTAGAGCGAGGGGCAACCCCCTCTTATACGGAATAATTTTTGTTTTTGTTTTAAGTTTTAATGTTGCTCATTACTTTCAGCTGAAAAAACTTTTTTTTTATTTAATTCGTGATAGTTTTCAAAATATTCCCGGGAAATTCGGCTCTTTCTCCATAAAAAATTCCTCCCTCGTAGAATACCCCCACCCCTGGAATTCCCCCCCCCCCGAAAATTCTACCCTCGGTTGAAATTTCTCCCTGGAAAATTTCTTGCGGACGATCCTGCCTAAAAAATTATCCCTAATATACTTTCATTTGAAAAACTATGATTTCTGGTCGTTTTTATGGCACTTGATATTTACCAAGTGACATATAGCGATCGCAAATTCTGTCGGTCTGTCTGTCTGTCAGTCCTGGTTTTGCTAGTTTAGGCACTTTCAGATTAGCTAGGACGTTGATATTTGGTAGGTGTATCAGATACCAGACCAGGTTAAATTAGAAATAGTCGTTTCCCCGATTCGACCACCTGGGGGGGGGGACGGTTAATTCGGAAAATTAGAAAAAATGAGATCTTTTTAATTTACGAACGGCTGATCGTATCTTAATGAAATTTGATATTTAGAAGGGTATCGTGTTTTAGAACTCTTATTCCAAATCCAACCGGATCCGGTGACATTGGGGGAGTTTGAGGGGGAAACCTAAAATCTTAGAAAACACTTAGAGCGGAGGGATCGGGATGAAACATGGTGGGGAAAATAATCACAAGTCCTAGATATGTGATTGACATAACAGAAACGGATCTGCTCTCTTTGGAGGAGTTGGGGGGGGGAGGTTTAATTCTGAAAAATTAGAAAAAATGAGTTATTTTTAACTTACGAAGGAGTGATCGGATCTCACTGAAATTTCATATTTAGAAGGACCTCGTAACTCAGATCTCTTATTTTATAATTCTGATCGGATTCAATGTCATTGGGGGGAGTTGGGGGGGGGGGATCAGAAATATTGGAAAACTCTTGAAACAGAAAACATCCTGAGAGATCAGGATGAAACCTGGTGGGAAGAATAAGCACAAATTCAAGATACGTGACTGACATATTCGGAACGGATCCGCTCTCTTAGGGGGAGTTGGGGGGGGGGGGTAATTCGGAAAAATCATAAAAAAATGAGGTATTTGTAACTTACGAACGGGTAATCAGATCTTAATGAAGTTGGATATTTAGAAAAATCTTGTGCTTCAGAGCTCTTATTTTAAATCCCGAACAGATCCGGTGACATTGGGGGTAGTTGGAGGAGGATACAGCAAATCTTGAAAAACGTGAAAATTGAGGTATCTTTATCTTACGAATGTGTGGTCGGATGTTAATGAGACTTGGTATATAGAAAGATCTTATGTCTCAGATGCTCCATTTTCAATTTGAATCGAATCCGGGTACATTGGTGATTGGAGGGGGGAAACAGAAATCTTGGAAAACGCTCAGAGTGGAGGGATCGGGATGAAACTTGGCGGGAAGAATAAGCACAAGTCCTAGATACTTGATTGACATAACCGGACTGAATCCGCTCTCTTTGGTGGAGTTGGGGGGGGGTGTTAATTCGGAAAATTAGAAAAATTGAGGTATGTTTAACTTAATAACGGGTTAATGGATCTTAATGCAATTTGATATTTAGAAGGAACTCATGTCTCAGAGCTCTTATTTCAAATCCCGACCAGATCTGGTAACATCGGGGCGAGTTGGAGGGGAAACCGGATATCTTGGAAAACTCTTAGAGTGGAGAGATCAGGATGAAACCTTGTGGGTAGAATAAGCAAATGTCGTGGGTACGTGATTGACGTAACCAGACTGGATCCGCTCTCTTTGAAGGAGTTAGGGGGGGTCTAGTGCTTTGGCGAATTCGGTGCTTCTGGACGTGTTAAGACGATGAAATCGTCTTATGTGTCGACCATGTTTTCACTCTTAGGTTAATAATTGAGAATTCCCTTCGTTGTCAAACACCTTTGATCCTCACTTTTATCGATTATGAGCAAGCTTTCGATTCTGTTGATAGAAGAGCGTTAGCAAAGGTCTTGTCCTTATATGGTATACCAACTGGTTAGCAACTGGTTTTCATGGACTTCGTCTTCAGGAGCGCAGGAAAGGCACTCGGAGACCACTGAACCAAATGGGGAGGAAAAACGCTCCTGGACTTGGATTATGCTGATGATTTAAGCATACTAGATGAAAGTGTGGGCAAAATGAAGGAATTTTTAGAGGTTTTGCGAGTTCAGGGTGCTAGAATAGGCTTGAAAATTAATGTGAAGAAGACGAAGTCACTAAGTAAAGATGAAAAGCGGACGTTGGGTAACGAAAAGATTGATCAGGTTGGCAGAATCCCTTACCTCGGTAGTATTATTAGTAAAGACGGTGGGAGCAGTGAAGATGTTAAAAGCAGAATAGCTAGGGCTCAGGGTGTTTTTTCACAGTTAAAAAAAGTTCGGAAAAATGGAAAGATAAGTCTGCAAACCAAGATTAGAATATTGGAAGCTACAGTGATGACAGTAGTCAAATATGGCTCTGAATCATGGGCGCTCCGAAAAGTAGATGAACATTTACTAGATGTTTTCCAGAGAAATTGCCTACGGATTGTTCTGGGTACCCGGCTGACTGACCGTATTTCAAACAGTAGGTTGTTCGGAAAATGCGGTTCAATCCCGCTTTCTAGGGCTATAATGAAAGAAAGGTTGAGATGGCTAGGCCACGTTCTGCGGATGAAGGATGACAGATTGCCGAAGATTGTCCTTTTTGGCCAACCGTCTGGGGCTACACGGAAAGCAGGTCGTCCTTGTCTTTGTTTGGAGGATGTCATGAATAAAGATTTAAAGGAAATGGGAACTTCCTGGGAGGGTTTAAAGAGGGAAGCCTTGAATAGATTAGGTTGTAGGAGGAGCCTGCGTAGTTGTTTTGGCCTCAGGCGGCTTGGTGCTGCACTGAGTTATTAGTAGTAGTAGTAGTAGTGTCGGATCTTAATGAATTTTGATATTTAGAAGGACCTCATGTCTCAGAGCTCTTATTTAAAATCCTGACCGGCATGAAGCCTCTGATGTTCCTTTTAAGTCAATCTATTGAGAAACATACATCCGTGACCTTTCTTCTGACAAAAAAAAAATATACAGGATTTAGCTTGAACCTCTACAGTACGGTTTTCTGATATACTTAATCTGATTGTACAATTTTCATTAAGATTCTTTGTTCGTTTTTGGGGTGGTGGTGTTTCCCCCTTTTTAGAAGCCCAGGTAAATATTTCAGGCCTTTAGCTTTTGATGGATAATACTAGACTGTATGACTAAATCATGTGACTAAATAATTAGACTAAATCTTCCATATTTGGAATCAGCATAAAAAGCCATTTTTTTAATGTATCTATTGATATCAAAATCCCGTTTTTCAGAGTTTCGGCTATTATTGAGCTGAGTCGCTCCTTACTTGCGGATCTTTACCGTGAACTTTCGATTTCTAGTCATTGAAAGGTTTACCCCAGTTGCTTTAAATTTGGTTGCTATGCAGTCTGTCTCATTATTAAATTCCCTCCCAGCCAACTTTAATGTTTTTATGCGTTCATCTTTCCCTCTTGCTTCTCAATCTTTTTTCTTTCTTTCTTCTCTTCCATTGTCTGGTAGCTTCTTATTTCCTTCCTAATCTCTTGATTTTTTTTTACTCCCAACTCCCATTGCGCATGTATTCGGAATATTCAATTTTGTTATGGAGTTTCGACTTTGTTTGGTTTTATCTCCTCGAAATCTCCATTCCAGGTATTTTTCCTCCTTTTCTACTAAAGGTTGGATATAAAAGGTACTAAAGGATAGTTGGTTGTTTTTTCTTCGAGGGGGGGGGGATGCTATTAAAGAATTACGTCATTTTAATAACAGAACATTACTAATTTGTATCGTCAAACGTGTTTCAATTTATCTTTCGGGCAACGCCGTTTCCATTAAATTGGGTGGGTGGGGGGTGTACTCATCCATAAAAAGTGATAAATTATAAAAATATGTTCTTTTCTATTTTTTTCATGACTGAAAAAAACTTCTTTTATATATTTTTTTAAGCCAACCTTTAGATAAAAATGACATTTTTTTATTAATTTTTATTCATTTTACCGTTTCAGTGTTCAATTGAGTGGTTCCATTATGCATGTGTTGGTATTGTTCAACCACCAAAAGGGAAGTGGTATTGTCCAAACTGTTCAGCCATCGTGTCAAAGAAAAGAAGAAAATAAGAACTTGGTTCAGATATACAGGGTGTCCGCAAAGTATGGGATCAACAAAAATAACTTCAATAAGTGGTGCTTCTGGCCTCTCTTGTGCCCGGGGCAAAATGTTGATTAGCCCTCCCCCATGAAATTTTCAGGCCAAATAAAAACATTTTTATTTATTACGTATTCCTCCTCTGTCCCTCCCCTAAAACCGCCCCTGACTTCAATACATTTGACTCAACTAATAACGAGTGATAGTACAAAATTAATGTCAATGAAGATTTATTCCATTGGGTCGATGCAATTTTTTTCAAAGCATTAATACATTCATTGCAAATGATAGAGATCCTATTAAAGATGTTATTTAAATAAGAATATGATGTTACTTAATTGATGATGTAATTTCATTTGCAATGTAATTTGTGTAATTGAAACTGATGTCATTTTAGAAAAATGATGTAATCTCAAATAGATGTTCTTTCAAAAATGAACAAATTTAATTTTCATAAAGCTTAATTTTAATTACGTACGATAAATTTCATACTACCCCATGTATCCAGACCTTACAGACACCCTGTATTAATGCTTATCTTAAGCATCTAGGCTTAGCTCTGTACGATTCATTGTTGTAAAATGTTGTGTCTGTTTTCTTTACAGTTTTCCGCAAATTAAAAAGAATAGATAAAATCAGAACTTTTTTTTATTTATTAGAAAGGGCTTTTTCCTTTCCTTTTCATGTAAAGAAATCAATAATATAAAAAAAATATAATAATAAATAAATAAATAATATAAACCAATAAAAGAAATCAATGAGCTGCAATTCGTCCTTTTACAGATTAAGCAAATAAATTCAGATTAAGCAAAATTCTTCGAATATTTTTCAATTAGTATTATATAACAATACTTTCAAAGATTCTAAGGGTTTGCAAGTTTTTTTTTCTTTTTTTTTGCAAGTTTTATTAAAACTGCGTTAATAGAGCGAAATAAATACGTTTATTCAATTAATTATCACAGTTAGTTCCAATCAGCTCTGTTCAAGGGTTTATACAGGATTTTTTTTGTGTGGTGGGGGGGGGGGGTACAAAAAAACTTTAAAAAACACTTCAAAAATTTGTTTATATGCATTTTCGTTACTTTTTTCACTATTCGGAAAAACATTTTAGGGGAGGAAGATTAAACCGTGTAGTATCCCTAGGATACGACCTTGGCTATGTCGAACGCCGGGAAAAACGATGTTTTTTTTGTCAAACAAGATTTTTTAACCAGTTTGAAGCATATCTTGGCAGTCAATAGTCATTTGCGTGATCACTTATTTAAAAGAAATACCATTCATATTACAAGCTGTTAGTGTGTGTATAGTTTTGATCAATATATCTTTTTTCTTCTTACTTTTGTATGAGAATGATTTTATAATAAACGATCAGCTAAATTGTCTTTTCTGAGGTAGAATATTACCAAAAGAAGGAGAACAGGGAACAGACTAAATTCAGTTTGGTACAAAGCATCTGAAACAGTTGCGTAAGCATGACTTTATTGTAGGTGATGGGCATATTTAGTCCAAACTTAAAAGTCGTATAAATATTTCTAACACATCTGATCTCTGAATAAATTTAGTTTCTCTATACCAAAAATACACTAAACATAAAATTTCTGAACATTCATAAACTTGCACCAAATTTGATATGTGATGTCTTAAAAAAAGACTGAGGACCTTAGAATGATTAAAAATTTATAAAACTATAAGTTATTTGAGATAATCAGAATTTATTAAGTTCCAAATGGTTCAAATTCTTTTTTGAAAATTCGGGTTACGAAAACAGATGTTTTGTATGAGTTTATATAAACTTTTGAACCATCCCTTATTTAGATTTTTATACTGATATCCGTACCTGCATTCATTGAGGGAGGGCAACTCTCGTTAATAACGAGCAAAAAGACCTCCCTCTTCACCCATCGAAGTAGTTGGCACCAATATTTTTGAAAGTTACATATAAATAACTGCTTTCTTACCGTGTGTCCTCCACAAACGTTACTTCCAAATTTGTCCAGTTGTCAGACGAGCATTCACAATTTTTCGCTAATTTTTTTTTACTAGGTCTTTGCTAACGCACAAACTTTGATTGTTAGGCTTTTCCTTTTAATTTTATTGAAATACGTCAACCGATTTATATTATTCAGTCGAAGCAATAAAATCAAGCGTCAGTTTTTGCTCTTATTTTCATAAAACCTAAATTCATTGTGGGTATTTTCACTTTTGTTTTATTATTTAGTTTAAAAGCCAATTTTCTATCTACGACATATTTTATCTTTTTTTACTTAATTTTAATTGAGTGTCTAAATTTTATGTCCTTTAAAATTCATCTTTTAATCAATGCAAGCGTAATGTAGTTTATATTAGTTATGCAGTCCTGCCTATACCTTTGGATCTTAATATTGGTTAAAAGGACTTCCATCTACACCCACCGGAGAGGCTAGCACCAACATTCATGAAACGTACATAAAAATGAATTAGATTTGCAAAATTCGATTTGATGAAGACGGTCAGAGATCGAGGAATAAATATTTTTATTAGCTGTTGAACATAAAAAGAATCTATACAGATTCGTAAAAATGACTGTTCGGAGATGATTAAAAGGTTGGCTGTTAGATTCTTCGTGCTATGAATAATTAGCCAAAACATTCTTTGTCATGTTGGGGCATTTCAAACATCAATCTGACTAAGTTTCTTTTTTACACCTATTTTGAAGCTTTAACATCATATTTCAATATTTTATATATATATATATATATATATATATATATATATATATATATATATATATATATATATATGTATAACCTTACAGTCACCCTTTCTCGTTCATTATAAACTTTTTAGGTTGTGTGACCAAACTATTAATGTTTGATTGGGTGGTCTTGCCGTACCTTGCAGAGCTTGAATAAAAGATCGGAACAGAAAACTAAAAGCTGACACCTAATTTCCTGGAAATTTTTAGGAAAAAAATTTATATATATAGTTATACAGATTAGATATACAGATAGTTATACAGATTGAATGAAACTTCATCAGAAAGTAAATTTTGCATTTTTTAATCAAATAGAGCGAGATTTTCCTTTTGAAGTTCATGAAAAGACAGTCCCTAAAAACGTTCTAGCATATTAGCTAGGAAGATGTTAAAAATTAGCCAAAGGGAATTGTCATCTGAAAAAGGAATGGGCATCCTGCATAAGGAGGACCCCTCTAAATATTCTTCAAATTTGCACTCAAGTGATTATAGACTACAACATTAATTTATTCATTATGTATTAGAACTTGAAAACTATAAACGACTATCCTTATACGTGTAAACGACCTGACAATGGTCCAAAGAGCCTCCATACCCTCTTGAAAAGATTGTGACATAAAAATATAGCTTTCTCATATTTAGTTGGATTTAGGTTTTAGCGTTAGCACCATATATCGACTGTTAATAAGTCTTATGTAAATTCGTAAGGCTATTCTTGAAAATGCTAATGAATTCCAAAAATGATAGAACGTTTTCATGACATGAAACACAAAATAATTTCTAAAATACCAATTTGACTAAGCTAATTTGAACATTGTGCTTGAAAATATCGTCCATATTCAAGAACATAGGAAAACACGATATAATTAGTGATATTTTTACACCAGTTGACTGGGGTGTGAACCTCACAGCTAAGAATAATTCCTTTTTTTAATATCTACTCTTCGGACTCGGACATACTGACCTCTAGACGTTCAATTAAACGATACATTTTAACATACCTGGACGAAGAAAGGACTTTGAGGAAATCTCTCTAAAGTTACTCTGAAGGTCGCGTCTGAGGCTGGATCAGCTTATTTTTCAATAAGCCATTATACATATGGCTTATAATGGCGATATAATTAGTGATATTTTTACACCAGTTGACTGGGGTGTAAACCTCACAGCTAAGAATAATTCCCTTTTTTTCAATATCTACTCTTCGGACTCGGTCATATTGACCTCTAGACGTTCAATTAAACGATACATTTTAACATACCTGGACGAAGAAAGGAAATCTCTCTAAAGTTACTCTGAAGGTCGCGTCTGAGGCTGGATCAGCTTATTTTTCAATAAGCCATTATACTTTTCCGATGACCATTAGAAATAAATCTTATGACCTTAATTCTACAGAAATTCTATTAGCTAAAGACAATATCTAATAAAACCAATTTGAGCATTTTTGTTTTTCCTTCTGTACAGGCTTCTTCAGAAGATTACTTGTTTCTTTGGCATTAAGGACTGTTTATGGGGGGGGGGGGTTCTTTGCCAAAATTATATTTATTTTTTCTTTTTACTCAGTGGGTCAAATTTACGTTCGCTTGGTTTAGTATTTTCCTAAATTTCTTGTTTTCAGTCTTCGTTTTTGTCTTTGTATGCCAATACAAAAATTAATGAGTCAGGCCTACCAATAAAAAATCACATAAAGAAATAATTTTATTATTATTTCAAGTGATTCTAAACTGACTCCATTATGCACACAAGAAAATTTAAAAACGATTCATAAAGAAAACACTAAAACACCAGTTTTTTTCACAGGTTTCTCGAATTGTAGCAATAGGAATAAAAATCTCGAAACTAATTCATTAAGCCGGTTTGCACGAGTGTCACAAGTAAGCATAGGCCAATAGTTCATTTCATTAGCATAAACGCGTCGAATAATCAATGATCAATAAAAATAAAATAAGCATAAACAAGTTCTACAAAAAAAAATTAAAAGAAAGATGGAATAAGTAAATTCACACCAATGTGTTAGGAAAATTTTCAACTTAAACTAGTAGGATCTCAGCACACTACTCAAAAATAAGTTCTTGTGCTTTTGAAAAAAAAAATTATCTCTAAAAAGAAATTCAGTTTTCGTTGAGTATTTTTCGAGCTGATTGTAAGGATTTTAAATTCGACAGGGCATTTTAACGTTCGAAAACATTTCTTTTTCTTTAAGAGTATAGTTAACTCTTATGCCTTAAAATTATGAATTTATACTCACTAATTATATTTTTTATTTCAAATCTTTATTAGCTTTATTTTTACTATTTTTTGCAAAATTGGCTTATGCTGGCTATGGATCTTAAATTTGACATATATTAATAACTTGAACATTTTTATAATATTACCATTTAAGAATCAGAAAATGAACAACAAATGGCAGTTAAGATACATCCAAAATGTACTTATTGTAGTTTTGTTTCATACCATCACACTTGATGGAAATTGTACTAATAACATCGGTTGCATCACAGTTCCATTCACATATAACCCAACTAATAAAGTGGAACAGAGTGCCGTTCAACAGAGAAACTAACTAAGCCATATCATCCAACACAGGCAGCTGCTAGAATTACACCTCTTAAGCTGGATCTACTCTGTTTTGTTAAAAATGAATTTTGAAAGACACATTTTTGAAGACTGAAATTATCCAAGGAGTAGTTTACTGAAATCATCACTTTGTCTAAGTTAGATTTTATGAATTGAGTTACAATAAGCTGAAGGTCTTGTTTGAACAGCCTCCCTTGAGTTAATTTTTTGTTAGTTACTCGTCTCTGTAAAAAAGACCCAGCAACTGAAAAGTCGATTCGACGCCCTATGCCACAGTAGTGTCTCTGGAGGGTCTTTATTATTATCCTTGGAAAACAGATCTCTTGAATAAAAAGCACCTTTTTTTAAGCTTCCATATACTAATGCTAAAAAGGTGGAGTGAAGGGGGCTTTGTTTTTTTTTCAGTTATGTGAATTTCAGTTGTTTGTCAGTTATACGTAAGGTTTTGTTTCATTAGACTGCCTAGTTTTGGTTATAGAGCTGTTGGTCTGGATTTTAACTAGCAAAGTTATCGTATGTTTTTGGGTCCTTTGAGTTAGGTTATTTGTGTGCTGAATGCTAGACATAAAAAAATATCATCAGTGATGTCGGGAGAGTCTTCTCCACGTTCATCACTTTAATTACACATCTTCTTGATTGCTAGTATCCATCCCGACGGGAGTTTTGAACACGACTAAGTTCTTCAATTAGTGTCTGACAATATTTCTGGTACATGACGCGTATGCCTAAAATAGAATTTGATTTGAGACTAAAATTCTTCAAAATCCAAATGTTATTTTTCAAATTAAAACAATAACATTTTGACACATACTACTAGGCCTACTCCTACTAACAATAAAAAAAGATAACAAGCTCGGTCTTGCCTAAGAGGTACACCATAGGGGTATAAGACGGAGGAGTAAATTCAAATGCAGTTAATTTGCTCAGACCGAAACTTTTTGACCAGAAGAACACCCAAAATAATGAAAATATTGATTAGAGCACATTTTCTAATTCAATTTAGCATTTATGAACCATTTTTTGTTTCTTGGGGTTTTGGGGGGAGAGTAGTTCTAATCTGATGCCAGGTTAAGAATCAAGCGTATCGAATTTTTTTTTAGTGTTTGTGAAAAAACTTGTAAAAAAAAGTACACATCTGATTTCATGTTTTTGTAGGGTAACTTCTATTTATTTCTTCAAGAGGGGGACCCCCCCACCAGTGCCTATGTAGATTGAAAAAAAATACCGGAAAAGATCAGATTCATCTCTTATACAGACAGCAATGGCAGTGATTATTATACATAGCAACTTAATCAAAGAAAATACGCCGAGATAAATGGTTGGACTTTTGGCCCCTTAATCAGAAAAACGTAAAGTGAAGACATTTACAAAATAAATTCTTTTCCAGGATGCTAAAATGCACAAGCAACTCACTTCAGCACCAAGCCGAGTGAGGCCAACATAGCTACGCACGGTACTCCTCCATCCCAATCATCGTAAATCTCCCTCTTTGCACCATCCCCAGAAGTTTTCATCTCCCTTAAATCATTCCTTATGACATCCTCCCATCCCATTCGGGGATGACCTGCTTTTCGTTTAGCCCTAGAAGGTTGGCCGACAAGGGCAATCTTTAGCAATCTGTCATTCTTCATCCACAGAACATCCCCTAGCCATCTCATGATTTCTCTCATTATAGCCCTAGAAACTGGGCTTGAACCAAATTCTTCATATAGCTTACTATTTGTCATACGGTCAGTTAGTAGAGTACCCAAAACAATCCGTTAGCAATTTCTTTGGAAAACGTCTAGCAACTCCTCCACCTATGCCTCAGAACCATACTTGACAAATGTCATCACTCTAGCTTCCAAAATTCTAATCTTGGTTCGCATAATTGTCTTCCTATTCTTCCAAACTTTTTTCAACTGTAAAAAAACATCCTGGGCCTTGGCTATTCTACTTTTAACACCTTTGCTGCACTCACCGTCTTTACTAATAATACTACCATGGTCCTTTTTTTCCAAATGTCCGGGGCTACACGGAAAGCAAGTCGTCCTTGTCTGGGCTTGGAGGATGCCATAAATAAAGATTTAATGGAAACGGGAACTTCCTGGGAGGATGTAAAGAGGGAGGCCTTGAATAGATTAGGCTGGAGGAGGAGCGTGCGTAGCTGTGTTGGCCTCAGACGGCTTGGTGCTGCAGTGAGTTATTAGTAGTAGCAGTAGTAAGTAAAGCTGTCCACTTGATTGATCTTCTCGTTACCCAACATCACCTCTTCACCTTTATTTATTCCCAGTCTAAGCGACTTAGTCTTGCACCCTGAACTCGCAAAATCTCTAAAAGTCCATTCATTTTGCAACATTTTCATCCAGCATGCTTAAATCGTCAATCATATGATCATCATCTAGGATGCTCAAAAATATAGGAAAATAATCATTTAAAACAAAATATAAAATCACCTTGTTTGCAAGTACTGTTTGGTTTCGAAGTATATCTTGAAATGCTTGCGTATCAGAAAAGAAACTTTGGAGAACCGGTAATTTCATGTCCCTTACCCCATTAAACTTATTTGGAAATTAATATTGTTATCAGGGGTTGAAAAATGTCAATAATATTTTTGGCAAGAAAATGAATACGGGATACTTCCCAGCGTGAAACAGTGTCTCAGGAATCGTTGCTTGGGCCTTAGAATCAGGTTCAAAGATTGCCTCTCACGTTAATAAAACCCATAGGTTTACATACAAGAAAATCTTAGTGTGAGAAAAAAGCGTTCATAGTAGACCATATATCCGTTTGCCGTGTAAAAAAGTGGGGTTACATTGAAAATCTCCCTAGAAGGACCTTAGAAACATTAACACCATGAATCCATAGCGAAAAAGTCGGGAACTAAAATTTCAGTCGGGAACTAAATCGACATAAATCAAAAGTCGGGAACTAAATCGACATTTACGCCACGAATCCCTAAAACAGAGCAAATTATACTATCTTAGGATCTATTAATCCCTTCTGTTGTGAAAGCGAAACGTGGATCATCGTCAGGATATTATCTAAAAGATGGAGAGCTATCTAAATCAGTTCATTTAATTGGTCCCATTAACCATGGTTTCTTTTACATTTCCCAATTTTTACCTTTGGTATAAAAGTTGATGTTAAGCTTTTTCCCGCTCTAAGTCCATTTCTTTTAAGAAAAGGTAGTAATACATCACTTGACGCGAATATTTTCATTACTGAATGTATTTTACATTAAAAAAAGATTAATGTTGTACCTAGTTAAGCATTAGCGGTAGGAAAGCTTATATCTGAAGGCAAGCATGTAAAGTTTGTCGAAATTCAAAAAAAATGTAAGAATATAGAAAAAAGTATGACTTTCGAGTGTACCCTGAAACGTTTGCGTGTCAGAAAACAAACTTCATAGAAAGAAGAAAATATTATCATCTAGTCTTCGGAAAAACGGTACGTAGCTATCCTGAAAATACGACGAGAAAGATTGTTTTAAGATAATAAAAATTATCTCTTTTGACTAATATTGCTTTGGCAAAGGAATATTGGCAAAACTGAATATCTAATATTAAGGGTCTTTAAGGAGTGTACTGTAACTTCTGAATAAAATTCTCGGAACAAGAGATATGTGTGTAATTAGGGTCAATGTTTCGGAAACGTTAAATGAAACACCTGGTCCGGTGGAATTCACGATGTTTGTCTTCTGGAATTTGGAAAGTGGTATACTGGTTTATAGTATTGTAGATGGGCGAGTTTTAGCAGAATATGGAATAGCGAATTTCTAAATACATAATCGAAGGGACCTTGCAAATCCCCTGTGCACAAATTTCTGAAGTGTTTAAGGCAGTTCCTCTCGCGCAGTACTTTCGTAAAATTAATCGTTTGTTTGTTTTCAAACAATGTACATAGACTTTGTAGAATAAATTAGTAAAGTAATTAGTAATTAGTAACTTTGTAGAATAAATTACTAAATTAGTAATTATATATAGTAAAGACACTCTTCGTGTACCTCCTACCTCGTGAAACCTTAGGTCGGACCAATTTGGCTACACTTACCAGTACACGCATGCCAATATTAGATGTTTATCCATGTAAACCCAGACATCAACAGAAAGGAGTAGTGAAGAATTACAGTACGAACATGTAAAAACATGATTAATGCTCCATAAAAGAAAAAATAATGTACGAAGTTAATAAAACAATGTATTTTGAATAGTAAATCTTGGTGTAGGAGTGCTGAAAAACTGAAAATCTAAAGTTAAGAGTCCGAAAGGAGTGTACAAAAATGCAAAAACATGGTTAATAACTAATAAAAGAAAAACAATGCTTTAAGTTAATAAAATAATGTCTTTTGACTAGAATAGCTTGGTGTAGGAGTGTTGAAGCAAAGTTGAAATCTAAAGTTAGGAGTTCAAAAGGAGTGTACAAAACTTCAAAAACATGGTTAATGAGTAATAAAAAGAAAAAAAATAATGTTTGAAGTTAATAAAGTAATGTTTTTTGACTAATAAAGGTTGGTATGGGAGTGTTGGCAAAGCTGAAAAATCTGACATTAGTCCGAAAGGATTGTACAAAAAATGTAAAGCAAGGTTTTTAAATCCGAGAAAGTGCGAAAATCCTAATACGAAATTCAAAAAATATGAGAATGCAGAAAAGTATGTCTTTCCTAGTATATCCTGAACCGTTTGCGCGTGAGAAAAGAAACCTCATAAAAGGAAGGAAAGATTATCCTCTAGTCTTAGAAAAAATGGCGCATAGCAACCCCGAATATACGTCAAGAAAGCTACACTATATTGCGAAAGGTAAAAACTTTCTATGAAATGGGTTTGAAAGAGCCACATGTTACCTCAATAACTCTTCAAATTCAAATGTTTTCACAAACTTGTCAGATGTTGAAAGATTAGTTCACAAGGTTTGAGCTCGTAAACATTGTCTCTGGGGCGTATTTGGAAATGAGACTGAAAATAATGTAGGGGAGTCCCTACGAGATGTTTAGAAATTGCATATTGCTGTGGATAAGCAAATTCAAACGCGTGAAATTTATATTATGAATGAAAGAAGCATTATTGACTACAAAGAGATATAATAAAGGTGAAGTTACTTTATATAATAAAAAATGTGAACCTGATTTTTCACAACAAGATGAATATAAAGTGAATCTAAATGGTCTAACGTCGCTATAAAAAAATTTCCTGGAAGGGCCTAGTATAACGACATTAGCACCACGAATCCCTAGCGACAGGGTTGGAAACTAAAATTCCTGTCAGTATATCGACACCAGCGCTGGGTCCTTAATCATGATTTTCGAGTTGAAATCATCCACAAAGAAATATAATAAATGTGAAGTTACATTATATTATAAAAATGTGAACCTGACTTTTCACTACAAGATGAATATAAAGTGAATTCAACATTTCTAACGCCTCTATAGAAAATTTTCTTGGAAGGGCCTAGCATAGCGACATAAGCGCCACGAATCCCTAGCCACAGGGTTGGGAACTAGAATTCCTGTCAGTATACCGACACTAGCACTGGGTCCTTAATCATGATTTTCGAGTTGAGACCATCCACAAAGAAATATAATAAAAGTGAAGTTACATTATACTGTAAAAAATGTGAACCCGACTTTTCACTACAAGATAAATATAAAGTAAATATTAATGATCTATCACCTCTAGCTGTTGTCGATGAGGATGTATTTGAAAAGAAGGAATCTGATGAAAGAGACTTTTGTTTATGCATTTTTTTTTTATTAATAAACAAACTTATTATAAAACGCCTTAACTTCTACCATACACACTTAGAAATTGCCTGTTAAGCGGGGAGAGATGGGAATTTATGTAGGTAGGGTTAGAATCAGGTTAAGGATTGCATCTCAGGTTAAGAGGTCAGAACACATCTGCTCGCAGGGGGGGGGGGTATGTATTCTAGCCAGAAAATAATGTCTTAGAAATTGATGCAGATGTGCTTAGACCTAGGTTAAAGGTCACATACCGCCTAGACTTTGCCTCTCACGAATACATCCGTTCGTATTCGAGAAAACGGGTGCACAGCGAGCCTGAAAATGGGACAGTAAAGCTACATTATACCTGGGAAAGCTAAATAACCCTCAGAAAAAAGGGAAGTGCACGTTCTACATATGAATTCCTGGTCGGGATACGCCCCTCTCCTCCTACTAGAATGTGACAAAAGGTGACCACACTCTTTAGAACCATACTACAATAAAATTTTGTGTGATCAGTTGAGAGCGACGCCTTTTCCTCTCATTATTGATGAAACAACTGATGTGGTTGTCAAAGAACAACTGTTGTAGTTTTGTTCTGCAATAAGGAGTTTGAAATACAAGTAGACCACCTGGATAAGGTTGAGTGTTCTGATGGGAAAGTAGAAACCATTTTCAGCCAAATTTGTAATGTTCTTCAAGATAAAAACATACCTACAGAGAACTGGATTAGATTCTTTGCGGACACGTGTAATACTATGTTTGGGTGTGATACCTCGGTTGTTAACAGAATCAAAGAAAAATTTTCATCCGTTATATGTGTCAAGTGCAGCAATTGTTCAATTCATTTGGTTGCTTCTTATACTTACAAACAACTGCCAAAGCAATTGGAAGATCTGTGTCGCAAAGTATATAATCACTTCAGCATAAGTGCCAAAAGACGCTCTGACTTTGGATTGCATCAGAAGTCTACGGACACCCTAGTCCTCAATGTGCCTACCTCAGGTCAGACACGTTGGCTGTCTCTTGGGATGTACGCTGAGCAACTATTGTATAATAGGGATGCGCTTAGTAGCTACTTTCAGGGATTAGCAGCAGAGGATCCTATTCAAGCAAATGACTGACAACGCAAGCCCTAAAGAATCCACTGTTTCAGATTCAACTTGAGTTCTAGCTCTACGTGCTGGAGCTGTTAACAATTATTTGGAGCTGTTACAAAGTAAAATTAGAGCTGGAGATACTTCTGAGAAAACTGACCATGAATTTCATGATGACTAAGTACATCAGATCAACCTCACTTTTGAATCTCTACCCTGACAAAGCAATTGAATACCTTCCAGCTGAAAATGTATACATGAGAATTACAGCTCACGAGTCTCTTCAAGCCTTGCAGTCAAATCCGACTACAAAAGCAGACAAACGTGAAGTGAAAGCTATCTATGAATGTTATTGTAAGTTATATGTGGATGCCATGAAGCAAATCAAGCAGAGATTTTCCGTCGAGGACGAACTGCTTACGTTGTGCGAAATCCTTGACCCTACGACAGCTTTGGACATAAGTGCAATTGATCTTGTGCAAAATATTCTACCAGAGATATAGTACACTATTATGGGATGAAAGAAAAATAATAGAAAAATGGCGAAGTTTAATGCTTTTTGATCCTCCAAATGTGACAGATATCTGTGATTTTTGGCGTCATGTGGCTTCTATAAAAACACCGAAAGGTACTCAGAGGTTCCCTGACTTAGTCGGCATTGTCCAGTACCTTCTGACCTTGCCATTCTCGAACTATTACCTCAATTTTGCAGGCAAACTCTGAATTTTTAAACAGACCGAACGGAAATCTGATAGGAACAAAGTGGAAGCACTGAGTTTGATACAATCTCGTTCTAGGATATATATTACTGTCTTATTGAGACCTCTTCTACGACTGAAGATATTCGGAAGTGCAGCTCCAAGGGTTGAGCTAGTTTTGAGAACAGATAATATTACCTGTTCGTTTACACCCTGATAGATTCCCTGGTCTAGTATTGAGCGTGGTAGTCTAAAGTGACGTGGGAGTAGAGACATCCAAGGGAGATTTCCGATGAGTTCTCCTTTTCGAGAGGATTCCGTATGTTATAAGGACATAACCGTAAAAGTCGTAATTTATTTTGGTTGTTTAACATAGGTTGTAGAGTGCAAGCCTCAGTTTTACTCTGGTCCCCCTCCCTTGCCCTCTATACAGACATGTATTCTATGAGAAATTAATGGGTTTGAAATAAGTCTATGAGCAAAGTTAAACCTAAGAACAAACAGAAGTTTATCCTATACATGAAAAGGGCTGTCATCCTCTCTGCCCCCTGCTCTGTACCGCAAAATTTTCAACATTTAAATGTTGGTCAATCTCTCAACAAAAGATTAGTCAAATTTAAGCATAAAGAGCAGAGGACTTAAAACGTGACCGCCCCTTTATATACACAGAGTAATTTCTCGCTCCTTTTAGTTCTAACGCAGCTTTTTTCTCTGAGAAAAAGTTTTCTTTTATATTTAATGAATAATAAAAAAGGGTTGAATACTTACCTGAAAGAACCGCAAGTCGTTGTTTCAAACTGTATTGGCATTTTTGGGATCTATGTTTTCTTGAAAACCTTTTTAACACTAAATGTAAATCCTGTATTTGTTCTTCAAGAAGGAGTAGATGTCTTTTAGCTTCCAACAATTTCTTTCTTTTGAGGACAATTTCGTCGTTTTCCTGATTTGCAACGCCAAATTCAATGTTACCACGTCCCTCGGTTTCCATTTCCCAAATCTGACTTTATTTATCTAGAAAAATATAATTCAACTCATTGATATATTTACAAAGAAACTATGGTACTTATCGGTTATATAGTAAACACTCTGGAAGTGAAGTTCGATTAATGCTGAAATCAAACAAAATATGATGAAAATATAATAGTCTAGAAACAAATTTGGGCTATATAATTGAGCATTAGGAGGGGAGAACCATAGCATATAGTATACTAACCTAACCAAACCGAAATACCAACTAAATACTTAAATAAGATATAGCTACAATTTATTTTCCAGCCAAGTCAAAGCTAATTATTTGATATAAAGAAGTTGCTTCACCAGTTTCTTGTGTCACGTTCGCATCATCCGCGATCGAAATTCTATAGTGTTTATTATATAGCCGATAAGTACCAAAACTACTCAACGCCTGTTTTTCTTTAGAAATCATTCCAATGCAGTTTCACGCAGTCTTCATGCAGTTTCACACAGCATGTTATGTTAAACTTTCTTTGTTGTTTACTAAGGAATAAACGCATGTTCCTTATCAAGAAATCGTTCCTCATTAATCAAACCTAGTCAACATCTTTTTTGAATGATCAGAACTTAGAACTAGAGCAAGCTACTGTTTAGTTTTTCATTCCTTAGAAAAAACATAAGAAATCAAAAAGGATGAGAAAACCTAATTTTAAAGATGGTTAAAAAATGAATTCTTTAAAAAAAAATTCTATAACTCGAAATATCCTACTGAACGTTCCTGTTTTTAAAATTTTCAGGGACAGGTATTTATATGTTATAGCTAATATGTCAAGCTCTTCATCTAAGTAGAACTTTTTTCTAAGAAGAACCTAAGTAGAACTGTTTCTCTGACAAATTCTAATGAAATATCACAAATTATGATGAAAATATAATATTTTGGAAACAAATATGGGCTATATATTTGCACCTTAGGGGGTGGGTGAGGGGTAAAGTATAGCGGGCCTACATGAAAAATATATTGGGTACAAATTATTCTGCATATTATGAAGTAAGTATTGTTTTCTAACTTCAGACACTGTCCAAATACTTTACCCCCACCCCACTCCCCTAATCCGCAAATATATAGCCCAAATTATATATTTCACATCTATTCTGTTACTTGTCTTTGTTTGTTTCACACTAAGATGAAAGAAACTAACGAAGAAACCGTTTCTACAGTGCGTCAATGGATGAAGAACAACATAGGCGCTATAACATAAAAGCACCCAGGGACATTCAATTTTACTTTTCGCTTCAGGGGGAAGTGCATGGAAATTGTCTTTACATTCGACACTTTTTTATGACTAAAACGACTGTGAAAGATGCGCCCTTCAGTTGATATTATGAGTATCAACAACATAATATTGTTATAGAAAAAAAGTGTCTCAATAATATGTTGCATTATAATTTTTGGTAAAGGTCTATAATAGCAGCTTTCCAGAAGAAGGCACACTTAAACAGATATTTTCATGTCTGCCATGAGGGACATTTCAGATTGCTAGTTTCATGTTCATTTTTTGGTTTTGTTCGAGTTTTGACAATTCATACCCCGCTCCCTCTCTCTAATGGTCTTATATAGCCCTAGGCTATAAAAAAACAACTAATAAAAAAAATATACAATTTTTACTTTATAATATGCAGCAAGTATCAATGAATCATATTTCCTTGTTTTTTTTCCTATTTTCGAATCAATTTTCATCAACTGTTCTTTTTTTTACGTAGCCCTGGGCTATACAATAGTGGGGGTTCGGGGACGAATTGTCAAAAACACAAACAAAACAATGAAAATGAACTTAAAAAAATAACATATGATAAATAAAAATTAGCAATCTAAAACAGTATCTCTTTTTTCTTCTAACATGCCTCCTTCTAAAGAGCTGCTATTCTAGACTTTTACCTAATTTTAACATACGTGTTCAAGAACATTTGTGCTAAATCTTAAACAAAAAAATAGTGTATAGCGTTTTCCATGTCTAGGGTTACTACAGTACAATAATGATTAGTTACACAACGTAATTCTTGAGTGAGGTGGATATAAGAGATAAGAAACTAATAAGGAAAACAGAATTAAAAAAAAATAATTAAATACACCAAAGGGACACTTAAGCAAAAGCATTGCTATACAAAATTAGGTATATAGGCAATGTAAAGCAGGGGTTCTCTAGAAAGAAACAATCTAAAACGAAAGAGAGAGGCATTTTCAGATTTTTTATTCTATGCTCCTTTTAACATAATAATCGTTAAACTGATTATGCACCTCCCCTCCCCTGATGAATACATTTATCGCTAAATAATATGCATGCTGACTTGTTGTTGTTTCCATTCTTTGATCCCTTCTAAAAATCGGTTACTCTGTGTAGACTCTAAGGTAGGCTATCCAATTTATCCTAAGTAATCGTGTTGAAAATTATTGAACAAATAATATCATTCTAAATGATTTCAACGTGAATAAAAATGGAATGAACAAAGATAATCCCATTGCTTACCAAACAGTAAAAATTTCACAGTTTGGTTTTCTTTAAGTTTGATAGCCTATATATATATATAACAATTAGATGGGGGGGGGTAAATGTCAACAAGAGCCAAGAGGTCATATGGCACTTGTGACGATGTCGGAAGAGCCAACATTCCGCAATGTTATCGCGGTCATGTTTTTTTGGAGGCTATCATGATAAGCACCACTGCAAAAATGGAAATCAATGCAAAAAATGGCAAAGTAAGAAAAATAATTATAAATATTGTCCCGGCCAAGAATTGAACCTATGACCTTCTAAATAGAATATAAAAACCGTGTCCACTGCGCTATGCAGGCATTCAATAAGACATTTTTTTAATAATGTTTCTAATTTTTCCGAATTAACCGCACCTTCAATTCCCCCCAGATTGTCGGATCGGGGAAGCGACTATTTCTAATTTAATCTGTCCCGGTCCCTGATACACCTGCCAAGTTTAATCGTCCTTTATCCGGAAGTGCCCAAATTAGCAAAACCGGGACTGACAGGCCGACGGACAGAAATTGCAACCACTATATGGCACTTGACCGATGGACAAGTGCCATAAAAAACACAGATTTAACCATAAAAACAGCAAAAAGTAAGCAATACAAAAATACTTCTCTTTTGTCTTTCTATGTCTTCGTCTGGAGAGCCGCTTCTCTACGTTTTTACCAAAATTTAACACTTTAATGTAAATTGTGGCGGATTGAGGAGTCGGCGGCCCTCCATATATCCAGGATTACCCGGACTACCGTATTAACAACGATCAGAAACCAATTAAAAAACAAGATTTTCCAAATGAAAATAAAGAGCTTGATAACAGATAACATGAACAGAAACTATCCTCTAGTGAGAGTATGAAACCAAGAAAGGAAAGGATATAATAAATGAAAAATAAAATTAAATAGGTGAGGAAATGAGGATTTTTTCAGGCAGTGGCAAAATATGAAGACGAAGAACAAACAAATATTTTGACAAGGACCTCCGCCAAGTTGTCCTCAGTGCTCATAAAAAATACACAAAAAAAATGACCTTTCGAAGTGAAGCTATCAAGAGGAGAATAGATACTGAACCAAAAAAAGAAAGAAAAAGAAAAACAGAAATAAATACAAGAAAATTCGCCAATTAGATTGAACAATTATTCTCTGGTTCGCAATAGACTTTGCTTTTCTGCAACTTTGATTTTCATTAGATAGTTGTCTTAAATTAGACTAGGCGAAAGAATTGATCGAGTCTTTTGATATTAAGTTGTTATAAATTGGGCTGAAGGAAATATCTCCTGTGTCTCTATTTACAGCCAAATTTCTGTTTACATATATTTTTATTATCTCAATTGCCTCTCTAAAAGACTGCGGTAGGCCATTTACAGTAGATATTAAAGTTGCCTCCTCAAAAAGAACCGAATGTTTAGGATTTTCGAAGATATGGAGGGCCAAGCAGAATCAAATCTGTCGTTTTTATTTTCAAATTTCAGGGACTTAGCTATTGAAATTTTATGTTCTTGCAAGCGTTCTCCCAGTTGTTGATAGGTCCTGCCAATGTAAAATTTCTCACATGAACACTGGACTCTGTAGATACCAATACCTATCATAGAGTCAGTTTTATCCTTTCCCGAGTTGAAAAAAATGTTCAACTTTTGTTCAGCTTTGAAAGAAGCAGAGAGATTGTTTTTCTTTTTAATTTTTCCAAGTTTGTCGCTAAGTTTCGAGAAGTACGGTAATATGGTGAAATTTTCGTTCTCAATTGTCGGAGTAACTCAATCAAGGGGGATGAGCTCCCTATTTTCCTGTTTTACCTTTTTAATCGTCTATCTATGATATTTTCAATAAAGTTAATTGGGTAGCCATTGAAGAATAGAATACCTTAAACAAAATTTAATTCGGATTTTAAGTGATTACGGGAAGATTTTTAGAACTCTGTCGACTAAAGGGGTTATTACCCCTCTTTTCACAGAAGGAGGGTGATTTGACGAGAAATGTAGATGCCGATCATTATGGGTCGGCTTTCTATATATATAGAAAATTTAAGGCTAGGAGTGTTTTTTGTAATTAAAATATCCAAGAAAGGGAGATTTCCTATATCTTCCATTTCTATTGTGAAATTGGAGTTTCGAATCGAAAGAGTTCAAACGGGCCAAAAAATCTTTTAGTCCTGACCATGTTCCCAAACAGAAAGAATATCATCAACGAAGCGAAACCAGATAGTATTTTAAGTGGAAACTATTCAAAACAGATTGTCTATGAAATCCATGTAAAAATTTGCCAAATAAGGAGACAAAACAGTGCCCATGGGAAGGCCAATGATCCGAAGGAAAAATTTTTCTCGGAACTCAAAATACAAAGAGAACTTGTTGCAAAGACGAACAAGCGTCGTTATTGTGTCAATTTTCAAGGTTTTATAATCTGACCAAGCAGAATTTTCCGCTAATTTTCTTAGTAAGGCCTGTTCACATTTGTGGACATCGCGTGAAGTGTACATAGAAACTGCATCAAAATTAGATTAAGATAGTTTTTTTTTGTTATATAAGGCCCTGAGATTTGAAAATAAAAACGACAACTTTGATTCTACTTTGGCCCTCCATATCTTCGAAAATCCTGAATATTTAGACCGGATGTGAGCGTTGCATTATTAACTTAAACTTCAAATTCAAACTTTTATTAACCTCCAAAATTGGAGTGAGTAAATAAAAATAAAATCAACGAACTAGCCATATAAAATATAAGACAACAAACAGATGTTGTTGTATAAATCCATCCAGAAACGTACTTGTCAAACTTTAGCATAGAAAGGGCGGTAGCCCTTCGCATTTTCTGCTCGTTTGAATTTATTGTAAGGCTTTACACATTCATACTTAAAATCTTTCGCACAGTGATTAGTCTTGAACGATTATTGAATGTAGGCCTACATGTTACCATGAATGGCCGAAATCTATATAATGTCGATATTCACCGGTGAACGTCCGAAATTCCTTTTTCTGCTTGGATTCAAGCTTTACGACGTCAGTTTTTTCAGTCTTACGCAAACTATGATGATAAAAGTTAAAGTTAGGTTTTGCACATATAGGTTAGATTATGTTAAATTTGGTTATAAATACCAGAAATGGGTTAAAAACCTAACTTAACCAAGCCCAACCTAACCTGCCATCATCAAGCCTTGCATTAAACTGAAAAAGTTGACTGGCAACGCTGACTAAATCGAAGGAGAAAAAAAAGGTATTTCGGACATGCACTGGTGAAAGTCGACATTGATCAATTTGCGGATATTCACGGTAACATATCGACATTCAAGAATGTCGGACATTCACGGTGACAAATACATACTTAAAAATATTCAGTAAAGCATCCGTTTAACACTAGCAGTAACGACAATAACGAAAAACAAAACAAAACAATTACGTTAGTGTACAGGTTCCTCTCGTCAGATCATTCCAATCAATCACAGAAAGATCTTTTAACACCCAGATACAACATTGATGTCAAAAATGTACACTGCCCTAGTTTCCAATCCAAAGATTGCATAACAGTAATGCCGCGAGAAAGGTCCATAAGATTAATCTATCGTGTGCAAAACAAAACTTTGAAATAGGTATTGCTCTTATCATTAGTAGGTTTTGAGCAATACCTACTTTTATTTATCCAGGTTGCTCACCCCTGGTACCAAATAAAACTGGATTTTCTCCAGATATTTTAGAGTCTAACCTACAATTCCTTGGGGGATCGGGTTGTGCCCCCCTGGCAAAGTTTAGGTAGAACCTAATCCCCTCCTATATGCAACCCCTAAGAAAGAAACGATAGTGCAGATGACAAATAAATATTTTAAAAATCAGTCACAAATCAGTCGCAGTCATTCGGGCCCTTTTCGCTTTAAAAATTGTTTCCTCATGCTACAGATTATATAGCCATAAAACAAATTTTATAAATTCTGCCTTTTTAAACTGAAAATTTATCAATAATCACTTACCAGGGCCATATAGAGGATTTTTTTCGGGGGAGACCCCTTGCCCACTTGCGAAATGATGAAAACAATGTAAGGCCACTTAGCGAAGGAAAAGTAAGATAGCTTTGCAGTAAAGACTGACTACGAAATCAAGATGGCTAACGTGGTCAACCATTCTCAAGGTAATAATAATTCTCGTTATTGTCAACAATTTTTCTCAACAAAATGGCACCGAAACCACTATTTTCTAAAAGTGGAGTATACTTTCAAAATTGAACCACTATTCTCCGGATTTTTTTTTAAATAAAAATATTTTTCCAATTTTTCTCTTATTTTTTTTTTAAATTTTCCATGCCGATTTGCTTTCAGGAAGAATGGAAGTGTAACTTTCCATACAGATTCTAAACCACTGTATACGTGTCTATGAAGTCTCAATTGAATGAACTTTTATAAATGAAGCTTAAAATCAGAATTTTCGGATACACTAATTCTTATTGAAACTATCAAATAAAATTTATTTCTTTTACTAACCTCTCCTCCCCCACCCAAAAAAATAAAATCATGTATATGCCTTGACTCCGTGTATCTTTAAGAACTAATGAGGCACTACAAGGCATTATGGGGGATAGAATTTTAAATTTAGATTAGAATGAGCAATCTCCCAATATTACACGCACATTAGCTCAATTTCTTCCCCATAGAAAAAATTCTCATGAAAATATGTAACTTTTTATTATACTATGTATAAACAGGAGTTATAGAACGTAATTTGCGCTTTATAGGAAACTTTTTATGGCACTACTTGGTATCTACCAAGTGACATATAGTGATCGCAAATTCTGTCGGTCTGTCTGCCCGGTTTTGCTACTTTAGGCACTTCCAGGTAAGCCAGGACGATGAAATTTAGCAGGTGTATCAGGAACCAGACCAGATTAAATTAGAAATTGTCGTTTCCCCGATTCGACCATCTGAGGGGGAGAGTGGGGGGCCGGTTAAATCGGAAAAATTAGAAAAAATGAGTTATTTTTAACTTACGAACGGATGATCGGATCTAAATAAAATTTGATGCTTGGAAGGATAACGTATCTCAGAGCTCTTATTTTCAACCCCGACAAGAACCGGTGACATTGTGGGGAGTTGGGGGGAATCTAAAATCTTGGAAAACACTTAGAGTGGAGGGATCGGGATGAAACTTGGTAGGAAAAATAACCAAAAGTCCTAGATATGTGATTGACATAACCGAAATGGATCCGCTCTTTTTGGGAGAGTTGGGGGGGGGGGTTAATTCTGAAAATTTGAAAAAATGGGGCATTTTTAACTTACGAAGGAGTGATCGCATCTTAATGAAATTTGATGTTTTGAAGGATATCGTGTCTCCGAGCTCTTATTTTAAATCCCGACTGCATCCGGAGACATTGTGGGGAGTTGGGAGGGGGAGCCCAAAAAATTTGGAAAACGCTTAGAGTTGAGAGATCGGGATGAAACTTGGTGGGAAAAATAAGCACAATTCCTAGATACGTTATGGACAAAACCGGAACGGATCTGCTGTCTTCTGAGGAGTTGGGGGGAGAAGGGTTAATTCTCAGAAATTAGAAAAAATGAGGTATTTTTAACTCACGAAGGAGTAATCGAATCTTAATGAAATTTCATATTTAGAAGGACCTTGTAACTCAAATCTCTAATTTTAAATCCCGATCGGATCCAGTGTCATTGGGGGGGGACCGGAAATCTTGGAAAACGCTTAAAGGGGAGAGATCAGGATGAAACTTGGTGGGAAGAATAAGCACAAGTCCAATATATGTGACGGAAATCACCGGACCGGATCCGCTCTCTTTGATGGAGTTGGGGGGGGGAGTAATTCGGAAAAATAGATAAAATGAGGTATTTGTAACTTACGAACGGTTGATAAGATCTTATTGAAATTTGATCTTTAGAAGGATCTTGTGCTTTAGAACTCTCCTTAAAAATCCCGACCAGATTCGGTGACATTAGGGGGAGCTGGAGGGGGAAACCGGAAATCTTGGAAACCGAGAAACCGAAAATCCCGACCAGATTCGATGACATTAGGGGGAGCTGGAGGGGAAAACCGGAAATCTTGGAAACCGAGAATCTTGGAAAACGCTTAGAGTGGAGAGATCGGGATGAAACTTAATGGGAAGAATAAGCGCAAGTTATAGATACATGATTGACATAATTGGAACGGATCCGTTCTCTTTAGGGGAGCTGGGGGTTGTTAATTTGAAAAAATTAGAAAAATTGAGGTATTTTTAACTAACGAGTGGGTGATCGGATCTTAATGAATTTTGATATTTAGAAGGAACTCGTGACTCAGAGCTCTTATTTTAAATCCCGGCCGGCATTAAGCCTCTAATTTTCCTTTTAAAGCAATCTATTGATTCTTAGAATTTTGCCAGAACTCGTACCATATGAGCTCTTAGCTCTTGGCTCTTCTGACCTCGTCACAAGTGCCATATCAGCTCTTAGCTCTTGCTTATTTCAAGATATGTGCTTATTTCTCGCAACATAAGAAAAATCATCATAATTAACCAAGATAACCGGAAAGGACAAACGAATGTTGATTGACAGTCTAATTTATGTACTGATAACCATTCCTGAAACTCTCTTTTATAATTACTAAAGTTTTCAAAGGGAAAACGTTAAAAATGCATTTTGTTTTCAGTAAAATGCAAATTAAGTTCTGGCCGTTAGAATCCACAGTATGCATTAACCCTATTTGTCTTTATGACAGTTTCTGCTCGCTTTAAGTTTGACTTGGTTATTTATGGTAATTTATGTTCGTTCTGGTATTCATTTATCTACTGATAGTGATTTATGGTTGTTTTACGCTTGAAATATTATTTGACTTTATTTCTGTTCATCTTTGGCTTAACGTAGCTCTTTACTTTTCTTTGAAAACCTTCTTTTGTGGAAAAAGTTTTTAAGCAATACATTTCTATTCGTTTTCATTGATATAGTTTTTTTTCATCTGTTAAGAATATTTTAAAGCTTTTCGGTTTTTCCCCGTAAATCGTGGTTGCAGCAGTAGCTCCAATCTAGTAAATAGCGAACCACAGCCCCTAGTAACAAAAAGTTGAAAAATGTCTTTTGAAAAAGACTGCCTAATGAGAAAAAATTAGCCATCTGACACTGATTGAAGAATGAAGTCTTAAAAGCAAAATTTTTGTTGCAAAAACGAACTTATGGTAGTTTAAAAAAAAAACAGAAACCCCTCAAAAATGGTGTCACATCAAAAGTAAAAATGCACCATTATAATCAGCATTGTCGAAAACCTTGCAAGGAAGAATTATAGCCCTCCATCTTGAATAACAAGGAAAATCATTTTCGCATGAGTACCGCTGATTTCTTTGTGAAATTTTGTAATTTTTGTCAGAAGAAAGATCACGAATGCGTGTTTATTTGTGTTTTTTTTTCCAAGGTTGATCGTATCGAACAATAGATATTCAAATGATTGATTTGAATGTTCAAATGAGCAAAGTAGGCTCAATTGCAAAAAAAAAAAAAATTCTAGTGCCCGTTTCAAGTGACCCAAAAGGATTGGAGAGCAACTAGCCCCCTCCCACGCCCCTTTGTTCCCCGAAGTCGTTTGACTAAAATTTTGAGATAGCTATTTTGTTTGGCAAAGTCTCAACGCCATGCTTTTGTTAATAATATGTCCTCCCCCCAAAAAAAATCCAGCGGACAGGTCTTAAAGTTATAAGATTTATTCGTTGTTATGCATATAGTATTTCTATTGGGAAGTATACAGATATTTTTCAGTGGAGGGAGGGGGAGATTTTGAATTTGGGGGGGGGGGGTTTATGTGGTTAAAGTTCCATGTGTAGGGAATTTCGTGGAGGGGGGTTGAGCTTTCCAGGGAAAATCTAGCATTGGGGGGAATTAACAAATTTCCTGTACGAAATCCTTTTTATTTGTTTTACTTTCTCTTCGCCTACTCACATATGAAGATGTTCCGGGGGAAATTTTCAGCGTGTTTGAATTTCTGGGAAATAATTTCCACGGAGGGGGGATTTCCGGAGTGATCCGGAAAACGATGAGAACGTAGTCTTTTTCAAATAAAATATGCTAAGGATATTTTTTCAGGCTGGATCTTCTGCAAGAAATTTTACGGAGGGGGGATATTTTTAGCTAGAATGGAATTACCCGGAAGGAACTTTACGAGGATGGGTGTAATTTATGTGGGATGAACTTTCCACGGAGGAGTTTCCCTTGAGGGGACAGGAATTTTTCATGGAGGGTAAGCCAGATTTACCGGCATTATTTGAAAAAAAAAAGATCAGAAATTAGATTTAAAAAAAAAAACAAGATTTTTGACTGAAAGTAAGCAGCAACATTAAAACTCAAAGCGAACAGAAATTATTCCGTATATGCAGGGGTTGCTCCCCTCCTCATTACCGTCCTCTTTATGCTAAAGCTTGACTATTTGTCCCAATTTTTTAAGAATGAATCTGAAACACAAGGACCGTTTAACTAGATTAGGAAGTTTTTTTTTAAAAAGTGCTAAAAACTGTAGCGTGAAGAGCAAGGTATTGAGGAGGGGGAAACTCCTTCGTATACGGAATAATTTCTGTTCGTTTTAAGGTTTAATGTTGCTCCTTGCTTTCAGTAGAAAATAGTTGTTTTTTATTAATTCAATTTTTGCGAGGGCTAACGAGTTACCGTAACATCAAAGAGAGATATATAATGGCTCATTTAAAAGCTATTCCTAATCTACGTGCTTTTCAGAAATCAAATAAAAAACAAGTTTTTTCAACTTAAAGTAAGGAGCAACATTAAAACTTAAAACGAAGAGAAATTATTACCTATATGAAGGGGTTGTCCCCTGCTCATTACCTCGCTCTTTATCCTAAGGTTTATTTAAGAACTTCTAAAAAGCTTATTAAACTAATAAAAGATCCCTTGTCTTTCAAGAGTCATTGTTAAATAATTGAAACAAAGTCACACTTCAGTGTAGAGAGCGAGTTATTGAGGAGAAGACAACCGCCTCGTATACGTAATAATTTCTGTTCGTTTCAAGTTCTAGTGTTGCTCCTTACTTTTGGTTGAAACAAGTTGCTTTTTTATTTAATTTCTGATCGTTTACTAAATATTGCTGGGCAATCAAATTCTCCCTTCACGAAAAATCCCTTCCCCCACGAAAAATTCCTCTGTGGAAAGATCCTCTCACGTAACCCTCTCCCGCTAGAGAATCCCCCATGAAAAGTATCTCCATACTTCCCAATAGCCAATATTATATGTAAACAATGGGAAAAGGTTCACAGCTTTTACCCCTTCCCCAGGGGCTGCGGGGGGATCAAGTCATCCTTAAAGATATTTGATCTTTTGACTATGTTGAACAGCATGGCTATCTCAAAATTTTGATCGAAATACTCCGGGAAAAAAGGATGTAGGAGGAGGAGTCTAACTGCTCTCCAACATTTTTAGACGCTTAAAAAGGGCAGTAGAAGTCCAAATGAGCCCCCTTACAATCTTCTAGTAGAAAAAAAGGCTAAACACGCATCCGTGATCTTGCTTTTGGCGAAAAACACAAATTTTCGCATTTTTGTATATAGGAGCTTGAAACCTCTGCAGTAAGGTTCTCTGACATGTTGAATCTGATGGTATGGTTTTCATTATGTTTTGATGTTTTGGGGGCGTTTTCCTCCTTTTTGAAAAATTTGACAATTTGTTCAGGCTCGTAGCTTTCACTTGGTAGCTTTCACTTCGCATCAATGGTGATGCGACCATTGAGTCGCATCACTCCTTAATTACAGTTCGATTCCACCATATGCAAGTGTCAAATGGTTTTGCAGGACTCTACCGATCAGTTATTGCAGCAAGAAATTGCGGGCTTATGGGGTCAGTAGCCCGCATCATATCTTGGTCATGATCAGAAATAAGGCTAAATAAAAAAAAAGATGTTTTTTTCAACTGAATGTAAGGAGCAATATTAAAACTTAACGAACAGAAATTATTCCTTATACGAGGGAGGCAGTCCCCACCTTAGCTCCTCGCTCGGAGCGCTTAAGTTTTTCTAGTGCTTTAAAAATACCTCTTATTCAAATTCAACGGCTCTTGTGTTTCAGCAATTGTTCTTAAAGAATGTTTACAAAAAGTAAAACTTTAGAATAAAGAATGAGGAGCTGAGGAGGGTACATCACCCTCACATTCGGATTAATTTACGTTCGTATTAAATTTTTATGTTACTCCTATCTTTCAGTTGAAAAAAAACTGGTCTTTTTTTGTTTAATGCTATGCAAGGACAGGCCTTTCATTGAAAGTTTTCTATTAGCTGAATTAAACGCCTGTTCATAATCTATAAAACTGAGGACAAAAGGGGTACAGAGGCTTGAACATAATCTGTAAACACTTTTTTCCATTTCCTTTGACCCCAAAGGACTCGTACGATTTTGTTTACTTGGACTCTTAGATTCCAAAGAGTAACATGTTACTAGAATGCTCTTCAAGGGTAGATTCAAAATAGAATACAGACCCAAGTTAGATATGTACAAACGATTTATTTGGGGCTTGGGCATGCACTTCATAGAAGAGAGATTTTGTTAAAACTGTAAAAAGCATTCGAATAAATACAATAAAATAGGAAAATGTGACAGTTGTGGTAAAATCTTGATTATTTTAAGCCCTCCCCTATACACATACCTAGCCTATTTGAGAAAATGTCATTGATCTAGCCAAAGTAAGTTACAAGAATTGCAAGGTCATAATCGGTTAGTCATCAAATGTACTTAATCGAAAAATTATGCCAATATGTCTTAATGAATTTGTATTTTTCCAAAATCCTGCTTTACAATACAATTTTTTTTCCCTGCAGCTTTTTCAGTTTTAGTTTAACAGCCATTATAAACTTTGGGATTTTTAAATATTAAAAGACAAATATTGACAGTGTCTCTTCTGAAAATAACGAATATGGGGGAAACGATTAAACTATTATATCAGGAATACGAAAGACAATAATTTGAGCCTTTAGGTACTTGCAGAAGGCTTAAAAAAAACTACAAAATTAGTAAATGTAAATTTTTTCAAAAAATTCAAGTTTTATAATAATAATATATATTATAAAATATAGGCTATCATTTTAAAAAATGATGTTGATTTATTGGCATAAAATGGCTCACTAGTCTATATTAGGTTAGTCTATGAAACAAGACTGGTTTGGATCATTAAGCATTCATGCAATTTTGTTTTGTTTTGATATTTGGATTCAGACAATGAAAAGAGTAACAAGTTACTACAGAGCAGGGGTTCCAAACCAATTTTGGGCCACATCTCAACTAGGTATTTGTAAAATCCTGATTCCCCCCATGTGATATTCAAATTTTGTTATTCAAGATTTTACACGTATTCATCAGAAGGAAGCTTAAAAGCCATTAGCTTGTTGTTGTTATTTTTTGGCGCGTTGTCCTCTGGGTATATTTTATGCTAATGAAAATTAGTAGTGGGGGCCCTTTGGATTAAAAGCAGCCATAGCCGCTATTCTTTTCTTTCTTAATGGTTAAGATCATGAAGAAGTTTAACGGCGATTCCCTCCAGACGCAATATTTTTTTTAAGATATAGGAGTTTGTTACATAAGAGGAATTACGCGACTTGTTAAATTTACTTAGGGTGACGTAATCTTGCGTGACTTGTTTAATCTTACTATTTGCTTCAGTATGAGTTGTGAATCGGAAGAATAAACATATGCAATCTTATTTTTTCAAAACTGAATGTGAAATATTCCAAGAAGGCGTGTGTACATGATAGTGTTGTAGCAGCATTGTTGTGACATTGTCATGACAATAAGGAATTAAATTTCTATGGAGTACCGAGAAAATTCAAGTGTTATAGTGGTGGATATGCGAGAATAACATCACCAGAGAAATTAGTGTTGAAAAAGAACGCAAACATAAAACGTTTAGCTGATGATGAAGGCCAACTTCTTGCTTATGCTGCTGGTAACACGTTACTACTTCACAAATCTTATCACCATCCTCCTGCTATTAGTATTAAAGAAGTTAAAAAAAGACAGGCGTACTGCTGCACTAATGTCATAAATCATACCATGTCTATGTGCAGGAGCTGCAATCTATGTGAAAAAAATGGTAATAGACAGAGAAATCACTGGTAAAATGAAAAGGTCAATAGCAGACATTGTCAGCAAAGAAATTGAAGATAAATCGATAAAAAAGCCCTATGCGTTTACTAGCGCATAGGATTAAATTTACTAGTGCGAACGATAGTTTACCCACATATACATTCATTGAACCATGAATCATATTGTGAAAAAAAATGTTTCAAAAATTTTTTTTGTAAGATATTATAGTTGATCTAAGGTGCTATTATAGTTGTTCTAAGGTGCCAATAGGTAACAACCCTGATCGGGTAATCGAACCAAAGGATGGTGATAAGACGAGAAGATAGAAAGAATCTTCATTCTTTGTTAGTCTATAATCAGCAGTGACAGTGTCAAGAATAAAAAATGAATAAAATGGACAGACAGAAAATTATAGGAAATCTTGTTACTTGGAAAAATGGTTGATTTTAAGTAATGATTTTCAAAGTGTGTCAGTGCGGAAGAGAGTTTTCACTCAGAGAATGATTGACAATATAATGAAAAATGAATCTTAACCTTTGGACTATTGTCTAAGACATATGTGTCGTGGTCCCAATGCATTTAGTCGGTCAACTGACATACAAATTGAAAATAAAAAAATTATATTACACATTAGTCTGAAGATTACCCAGAGTTTCAATTATTCTTCCCATTTTTCTAGTGAGCCAATAATCGATCAGCATAAGCGACTAGTGATAACAAAGAATATTCATTTTATTGATCGCGAGTCAGTTCCTGTTTGGAAGTGAGACAGTCAACACTGAAATATGTTATAGACCTGTCAATTATACTTGTATATGTTAGACAGCTGGTCATCCTGTGAGAATTGCACTATGGCTGACGACTATAATAAAAAGTGTAGATTATACAATCCATGCAAATTGCATAGAGGATATGCAGTGCAAATTGAAGACTGTAATTCCTGTCTCGAAGATGTTTTTGACTCTCACAATAGAGGTTTTCCATGCTCCAATTGTCACTATGATAAATGTGATCAATGGGAAAATACTTACCCTGGTATGATTGTAAAAAATACTAATGTGATTCTAGTTTATTTTTAAGAGACTGGTATCGCCGTGGTTTTAAATTGTTCTAGGATGAAGAAAATGGTCTAGGCTTCAATTACTGGAATAATATGAGTGTGTTTTTATGAAATTGCTGCGAAGATACTGGCTCCTATGATTATAAGCCTACTGACTTTTATCTGGCTGTTACAGAAAGTGATTCTTCATATGAGAATATTGTGTGTGAAATTCCTTCAAATAAGCAAATTGAAACACGTGAATTTTATAATATGAATCTAAATAGTATTATTGGGTTTACAAGGAGATGTAATAGAAATGAAGTTACATTCTATTGTAGAAAATGTAACCATGACTTTGCATACCAAGATAAGTACAAGATAATTCCTGACAAGCTGACGTCACTTATCCTTTCTGATGGTTACCAATATGTGGAAGAAGAAATCTAAAGAATGAAAACTCTTGCAAAAACAAGTTTTATCAATAAAGAAATTCACGAACATTTTTAAAGCATTTCACTCTTGGGGCACTGAAATTTATATTATACAGGTAGGAAAGGGTACTTTCAACTAGAAAGTCGCTCAATCAATGATTTTCTACATAAATGCTAAGAAATTCACCGTAAGTATATCCACAAGATCGAAGAAATTCACCGTAAGTATATCCACAAGATCGAAAAACAAGATATAACAGTGCTTGAAAACCACAATCTTTAGTGGATAAATCTGGTACTCGCGTCCGATTTTGCATAATAGATTTTCCACTTCGTTCAAGAAAGTTTTTGATGTGATGTGTGTAAAATGCGTACAGTCGACGAAGATCGCTCTTTGAGATATGCATAGGCAATGCCCTGTCTCTACAGTTGACAGACGGCTATTAACAATGATAACGGTATTGTTAACCCTTTGAATATGTTTAAGGAAATCCGAGGATAAGCAATAGGATTTGTATTGATAATGTAGAGATCGAAGTTGAATACATTGATTATTTTATTTGTGTTCATGGTGCCAAGTCTAATAGAACACTACAATCAGGGGTAACTTCCCAATAGGTTTCAAATTGATTGAGTGAGATTAACACTGTGCTCTCCGTCAATGGTTCAGCAAACGTATACTCTAAACGTGATGTGCCCATTCGGACAATACTCATATCTTGTACCAGAAAAATCGCTAACGTTTCATACGTTATACCATTTTCAAATAGTTGTGAATCTCGATCTAGGGATTCCATTGTCAATTCATATAGGGTCCTATAAAAATTTATTAAAAAATACATTGTAGAGTGGAACTCCATTTACTTTACATACAAGAGATGAAAGTCCAAACATTTTAAATTTGTATGAGGAACTTGTCCATGAGTCAAAAGAACTAGCACCTTTTACGAAAGCCAAAGCGAGTTTTAAAGGAATTTCACTGTTGATAGATGACGAATCAGTGCAGGTACGTGAACCCGTAGCAATATGTCGTTGATTCGTGATTGTATGCGGAACGAACGGTTTGATATTATTTCCACTAGTTCTTAATTTCTCAATTACTAAAGCAAAAGAAGTCATAACCAGTTGTTTTAGTACATGAAGTAGTGCCAAGATGGGAAAGACTGTTACATTTGGTGCAGTGGCAACTGCTTTTCGAGAAATAAAATTGGAAGGGGCAAGTTATTGCTTTATGTTAATATTAACATTGGGAGGGGTCCATTGAGGTATATTAAAATTTCATGATTTATTTTCCCAACATTTGGGAATTGTATATAACTTGCATAGTTTGACAGATTGTTGCTTGTGCTCATCAATGCTCCATTTATGTAGACACTTATTTCTCTAAACAAATTGTGTAGTACACAATTTTCATAGGATAACCTCTCGGCAGCAATTGGTTTTTTTGACAATTACAGGCAAACCTATGAATGTGGAAGTCAAATTTATGAAATAGTCTTCACTGAAATAAATGTGAAACTGTACGTTTTCAGAGAGCGGTTGTTTGCGGATAAAATTGTTCATATTAACCACATTTTACATTCGCATCAACATTTTCTGCATTGGAAAGATTTAGAGATGAGGAGACTGAAGGGTGAGATCCTTTATGTGGTAGATATGCCATTTTTAGGAAAAAAAAACCTTTTTCGATCTAACAACTTTTACTCTTGGTTTCTTTTTCTTCTTTGACAAGAGTGATGTTTTTCGCTTCTGACCTGAGCTGAGACTGACGAGTGATGAGGTGTTTCTCGCCCTTTTTAAACCTTTTCCGCATTTCTGGGATTTCAGTCGCTCGCCGAAGGATCACGCACCGGACCTGAGATTTTGTGAAACACTTTCTTTAAAATCCTTCGCAGAGCCCCAATCATGTAGTGTAGAGGACCCGAAATCCACAGCAGCCAGTACAACATTTTTTTTTAGCAAGGGGTGATGCAGAGTGAAACAATTTAGCAAACCAATTGCCGAGAACGTAGCCCGACATTGACGAGCAACCCCTGAGATACCCCATTCCATGACCCATTTGTCGTGGTCTAACTGTAGCAACATAGCAATTAATATCAGGTCAAACAAAAGTACTTTTTCTATTAGGCATCTCACTGATTGGGTCGAAAATGACTTGCAATCACAGCCAAACCTTTTGTTTTTTCTAGAGGATCATCCAATGCACTTCTTAATGTTAACTGACAGAGATCAAAATACGAAGTGCTTACTGGAATATATTGAAGGTGCTTTTGAGGTTGTGAATGTGCTCGTGAGTGATTTTTCATTCAAGAACAGACAGAAGGGGGATTAGTATTACCAACTCTCGATGTCTTAACAAAGGATGTATAAAGAAGTATACAATTGTCTGGTGAGAAGCCGGGTGGATAATCTGCAAAAAGCACGTTCCATCCCTCTGATTGTATCAGCATTATTAACCTTGATTATATTCAGTTTAAAACCAAGAACATACCTCAGATTTAAGTTGAGAGGAATAATTTCATTCTCAATGGGAGAGCTAATGTAAACCCTAACCTGTTCCATTGGATAGTTAAAGTGGAATGCTTCATTTTTACGAGCAGATTTTTCTACAGATTGTACAAAACAGATCAGTCATACTACCGTATTTTTTTGTATTTTAAAGTGAGATATGGGTGTAAATGAGAGTTAAGTGATCTTATCCATTCCTCTTCCTCACCATTCACTAGCCAATCATTTGGTGTAGCTTTTATATCAAATATACGATCTTTTCTAATGATATCATTTGCATATTTAAGAATACAATCAACAATAGCAACCTCATATTTTCCCTCAAATTTGATGGTGGGAGAGTTTTGTCCAAAAATCACTTGTTTTATTCAAATCATTGTAGAGGGGGTGAGAGACATTGGACATGAATGTCACATAAAAATCCTTAGGCATTGTGTGCTTTTTCAGCAGCAATCCAAGAATCAAAAACAGAGTTGTATCCAAGACAACAAACAACCAACTGTCTCTTACTGGTTTTAACTTTTCAAATTCGTACTCGTAAAAACCACCAAGAATCTCTTCATCTTTCATATCAAGTAGACAATACACTACAGGTTTTGTGTCTTAGACTTTTGAGACTTTAAAAAGTTCAGTGGACCACAAGCAATTCCCTTTTTATTACTCTTTTGATTGATTTGAACTGTATCACCAGCATTGAATTTCTTTTTTTTCAGTTGGCTTTCATTGAAATATTGTTTAAGAAAAATGTCAAGTGTATTTGCGCCATGATGAACATCCAGAGGACTAAGATTGGACAGGGATAGATGAGGACACTGATTATAACGCAATATGCTTTTATCTAAATTTTGAATAAAAGTAGCAGAATGTTTCAATTTACAATATCTGGATATTAAAAGCCGAATTGTTTTTATCAATCTTTTAGCCGATGCTACTTTTATTGGGCTAAGACTATGATAGAGTATTGCATTATATTTCAATAAATCTCTTTTACATGTGGATTAACAAATTCACTTCCGCAATCTGTTTGAATTTTTGAATAAAACCTTGTTTAAGGATAGATTCAAGGACTTCAGCAACTTCATTGCCTATTTTTGACTGCAATCAAACAGCATATGCAGAGTGACTAAAAACAATGATTGTAAGTAAAATATACTTGTATGGTCTGTTATGCTGCCTCTGAATCTTGTTTTGGGTCATATGATCTGCTTGTAATATATGCAATGGGAAAAAGGCTTTAGTTTCTTGATAACACCTACCACATGCTCTATAAATTCGATAAAGAGGATTCACTCAGCAAATGCTCCGTCGCTAGTTTCTTTTCAACTCCAGTGACTCGAGTCAGAGTGGTGGGGAGCTTAAACTTCCCCCTTCGCCAATATTTTCATAAACACATTTCAAAACTTGGGCCATTTTGGACGTAAACGCGGCGTGAAACGTCTGCTACCCTTTTACATACTAATAGGTATTGTGCTGATATTAAGAAACCTTCATTTGTTACCTTTTAAATCATCACCACCAATTGGCTTGCTATTATGTTCAGAAAACGATTTTAAAACATCCACATCTAGCACCATCTACAACTTCAGCTTTTTGCAAACATGTCAACACTGGTAATATAAATTTCAAATTATAGTTGGAACTGTGCACATAAACCGATAGAAAATATTGTTGCATAAAGTTTAAATTACAAAATTTATGTGCCAGTCTAAAAAGTTACTCCCCCGCCCATTAAAATAGGATTACTTAAATGACCATGGTTGCGGACTGAAGTTTCCCCACTACCCTTAACAACTTGCCCTTTACAAACTTAAACAGTTCTTTATTTTTAATTGCCAATTCGTCATCTTTATTTAAGAATTAACGATGCTTCTTGACTACTAAGGTCCCTGCGTTGGACCTGCAGCGTGATTCGATCTCTGGGTCCCGTATTACCTAGCTAAGGTCAAATCTACTGCGCCACCAAAGGACAATTCGTCATTTGGTGGTAGTCATTGGGTAATTTAAATTGCAGAGCCATGAAATTGACTTATTTGCTATTTTAGTGAGTGCAACCATGGCTGCGCCATAACAATCTTCCCCACTCAATGTCTCAAATATCTCTACCAATTCCATGGTTTTGGTAGTATCTCTTTGAGCATAGGCATAGGAGACTGCAAAGGCTTCATGCTCTTTAACGCAATTCAAGTTTGGATGAATAACACATCCAGGAGTTTGGCTTTGATGTCTAAAGCCACCTTTTTGCTCTGCAAGAGCAAATCCTGAAAATTCCTGAAAAGCAATTAGGCATTGTCACCTGAAACATTAAAATGTGAAAATTAAAACCAACATTTTTATACACATACCTTCTTAAAAGTTTTGTAATAAGCCTATTTATATATATAAAAATAAGTTGTCTGTCTGTCAGGTGACGTCATGTTTCTGTCGACTGACGTCATGAAGTTAGTTGTCGTCATTTTTGTTATGACGGTGACGTCATTAAAGATATTTAATCATGAAGTTAGTTGTCGTCATTTTTGCTATGACGGTGACGTCATTGAAGATATTTAAGACATATATGTTCACGTAGAAATCTATTAATGTTTAAGTTTAAAATGACTGAAGAACTTACAATGGGAAAAGCCGATGAAGATGCTCAAAGAGTCTATGCCAAAAAACTTGCTGCTGATAGAGAAAGTCAGAAAAGAAAGCGTGCCGAGGAATCAAAAGAACAGCAAGGAAACAGGCTTGAGGCTGATAGAGAAAGAAAGAACAGAAAGCGTGCCGAGGAATCAAAAGAACAGCAAGGAAACAGGCTGCCGAGGAATCACAAGAACAGCAAGAAATCAGGCTTGCTGCTGATAGAGAAAGTAAGAAAAGAAAGCGTACCGAGGAATCACAAGAACAGCAAGAAATCAGGCTTGCTGCTGATAGAGAAAGTAAGAAAAGAAAGCGTGCCGAGGAATCAGAGCAACCTGAAAGTTATCGCCTGGCATTCAGGTACAGCCCAGTCGATGATTATAGCTTGAGTAGATGTGTTCAAATCGGGACAATGTCTAAAATTTGTCCCTATTGCAAGGCCTTGAAATTCAATGGTGAAACAATGGGAATGTGTTGCGCCTCAGGAAAAGTTAAACTTCCTCTATTGGCTGCATCACCAGAGCCATTGAAGACTTTCCTTACTGGAACTACGTCAGAATCTAAGCGTTTTTTGTCAAAAATCAGAAAATACAACTCATGTTTCCAAATGACGTCGTTTGGAACCCAAATCGAAAATCCAGATCAATTTATGTCTACTTTCAAAGTAAAAGGGCAAATTTATAAACAGGGTAAGTCAGTCGACGGCCAACCTACCATCTTCAAAGATACCACGATAGGAAGACTCTACACCGTTCAACCCAATCAACATGAATGCTTCTTTCTACGCCTGCTTTGTGAATGTACCCAGTCCGACATCCTTTGAGTATTTGAGAACTGTAAACGGTACTATACATGACACTTACCGTAGTGCATGCCAAGCTCTGAATTTATTGGAGAATGACCAACACTGGGATAACTGCATCAATGACGCGTGCGAAACGTCAACCCCATGTCAAATTCATGCATTGTTTGGCATCATTTTAAAAACTTGCTCTCCATCAGCTCCTACAGAGTTATGGGAAAAATATAAGTCAAAAATGTCCAAAGATATACTCCATCGAAAACAGTTAGAGACGTCAGATATGACTTTTGATTTTACATCAGAAATTTATAACTACACTTTAGTTATTATAGAAGATTTGTGCATACGTATGGCAAACAAACCTTTTCAGGATTTGGGAATGCCTTCACCTAACCGTTTCGCTGCTGTTTCGACATGTGTAGAATTGGATCGTGAACAAAGTTACAGTACGAGTGATCTATTGTTGTATGTACAAAATAACATTTCCAAGTTAACGTCGGAACAAAAAGACATTTATGATACGATAATGCATTGTGTCGATAACAACATTGGAGAAATTTTCTTTTTGGATGTACCAGGAGGTACTGGTAAAACGTTTGTGATAAAACTGATTCTGGCATCAATTCGATCAAAAAATGATATAGCGTTGGCAATTGCGTCATCCGGAATAGCCGCAACATTGCTGCCTGGTGGAAGAATAAAAAAAACAATGGAAAACCTAATAGAGGCCACAATCTTGACAGGGCGTTTTGAGGGTGAGGCTGTTCTTATTCCTTGCATTCCCATGATTCCAACAGATCTGCCTTTTCAATTTAAAAGATTGTAATTCCCAATTCGATTAGCATTTGCAATCACCATTAACAAAGCTCAAGGTCAATCATTAGAAAAATGTGGTATAGATCTTAATACTGATTGTTTTTCCCATGGACAATTGTATGTTGCATGTTCGAGGGTCGGTAAACCTGACAATCTATTTATATGCAGCGACAATTGGACAGTGAAGAATGTTGTATATTCGCAAGTTTTACACAGTTAATTTGTATTGTATCTATCTATCTATATAAAAACGAGTTGTGTGTATGCATGTTTGTAAAAAGAGCGTTTGCATATGACGTCATTATTAGTACATACGGCTTTGTATATGCACAGACAATGGGAAAGCCGAGAATGTTGTATATTCGCAATTTTTATGTAGTTTGAAACACATATATAAATCTATCTATGTTCACAGGTGGGACACAACTACAATGGCACGTAACTAATATGGCGTGTAATGACTTACGCGCGCGGGCGGGGGCTTGGGGGGGCGCGAAGCGCCACCCCAACAGCTAGTATTGTCTAAAAGAAAAAAAAAATTAGTCAGATCTACAAATGATAACCCATGCCAACTTGCATACAAATTGCATAGGTCCTGTGCAGTGACTTGTAACTAAATATTTTATTTGTCATTTCATGTGTGATTTTTGAGATTATTAGTGCTCTATTGTTCAATGCATAAACATGTTGGTGGAATTATGGAGTGATAAACAAGATATTACCTAATTGGATCACCTAGCTATCAAATAAATGGTGGAAAATTACTCTCTAATCAACAAGTTCTCTCAGTTCTATTTTACAACATTTGCAAGGTTAAACTGACTGTTAGTAAGCAAACAAACCATTATATAACAGGAATCCTTTGTTCTTGAAAAAATCAATACCTGACTGAGTAAACCCTTGTCTTTTGTGCTTGGAAATTATGGAAAATTTCTTTTTCTATTTTACCAACAATGTAAACAAATGGTCCAGTGTGTAAACCCAAAAAAACATGTGCGAGTGGGCTATGGTCAATTGACTCTATCTCTACTTGGGAGGGCTCCTAGGATTTTTCCCTACATCCTTAGGTTTTTAAACAATCAAAGAAAAAACTTTTATGGAAAGTCTGCATTTGCATCTTGATTGGCAGGCTGTGGATGTTCTTCCCTGGCTCTTGTAGGTTTTTTAAATGATCAAAGAAAAAATACCCCCTATTATATTATAAACACCTGCAACTTGAAGAAAACATTCCCTATTATGTAACAAACACCTGAATCTTGAAAAAAATTAATAACACCTGTGACTTAAGGGAACTGCTGTTAAACTTCTTCATGATCTTAAACCATTAGGGAAGAAAAGAGTAGGGGATATGTGTGTCTTTGAGGCATCCTCAAAGACATCAAAGAGATCCTCAAGGACAACCAATTGAGGCATCACTACTGATTCCTCAAAAAAATATTGTTTGTATATAACACCTTTTATACAATGCATGATGTTATTGCAATACTCTCATGCATCTTCTTTTTGCTATTTAAGTGCATATCAACAAGATATCATTCACATAAACATGTTTTTTTTTCAAATTAAGGCTCTCAAGCATAGTCAGCCAAATTTTTAAAGCAATGCATTTTGAAAAGAATAGGATATAGTAGTAAAAAGTATTTTCCTACTGGATTTAGCTTTGTTTAGCCTGAGATTTGACCTGACTGGATGTACATTTTACTTTTTCACTGGTATTTTTTATTTCATTTCTAAGGATTCTAAAAGCAAGATTCTTGAATGATTAACTTAATTCATAATACAAATTGATTAAGAAATATTAACGTGATCATTTGATATGGCATAATTGATTACTAATGGATTATGAGCATGTAATTCTTGCAGCTTACTTTGACCTGACTAATGACATTTTCTCAAATGGATTAAGTGTGTATGTAGGGTGAGGGATTTTATACCCATGTGACCTTTCCCCTGGGAAAATCAAGATTTTTACTACAATTTTCATTTTGTTTTCCCATAATGTTTGCATTTATTCAATGGCTTTTAACAAAATATTTTCTCCTCTATGAAATACATACCCTCCTACAAATAAATTCATTGGTACACATCTCACTTGGATGTGTATTGTATTTTGAATTTTCACTTCAAGAGCTCTATAGCTCTGGTTCCCAACATGGGGTGCAGGCCCCACTATTGGGACATGGCAATATTTTGGTGGGTCATGGGTAGGATGTGCACACTTTGGCTGTTGATACTTGAGAGCCTTAATTTGAGAAAATCATGTTTTATGTGAGTGACATCTTATTCATATGTATTAGGCAGGATTTTAAGACATAGGCTATCAAGGGTTTCCTGATAATTTCAGGAATATATTTACAAATCTTTGAAGCCTTATGACTGAGGATTGAGTAAAGGTTCAACTCCATCACACTCAAAAGGCTTTCATTGTGTCTCATTTCACCAGCAGACATAGGCCTACTAGTCATGGTTTTATTTTTATAATGAAGAGATTACAAAAGACTATAAAGGTTCAATGTCTTTTAAAGAGCACTAAAATTTCTAGCCTACCTAGGCTATGTAAGTGAGTCTATTCTGTGAAATTTGGGGCAGCTTATGTTACCAACCTGTAAAATAAGGTGAATATTTCATGCAATGCCCCTTTTATGCTCTTTCTAAATATAATAATTGCTTTACTAGGTAATTCAATTTTAAGAGCATTACAAACCCTCAAAGACGATAGCCTAGGCCTACATTTTTCTCTCATTTTAGGCTATATAAAAGGGTTAGGCTAAAAAAAAAATCTTACTTCATTATATACAGAACAGTTGTAGTTCAAACATTTCAATTTCAGCTCTACTATACTTTACCCTCCTCCATCTTACATGTAAGCATATAGCCAGAATCATAGGCCCTATATTCCCTATGTTTTTCTGGTTTTCAATTTTGTCAAACTTGATTCAATTTAGCCTACACATAAACCAATATGTAAAAATATTATACTATCAGCAGTATACAAGCAGCATCTAAAATAAGAAAAAAAGGTATCAGTTTTGGGGGTGATAAAGTGGATAAAATTGAATTTCCAAGTAAAGCAATTACTATATTTGAAAAGAGCATAAAAAGACATCAAGCGGTATGATTATCTTATTTGTAAGTCTTTGACCCAAATTTCTCTCTATCCATTTAAGTGATTTACTAGTGAAGCCTAGGCAAACCTATAAACTTCTTAGATTCTAGTAGCCTATTAACTTACATCACAAGCTCATTCAGTGGCATCAGGCGCAAATTACCTTTATTTAATAGTTTCACCCTGAGAAATTATTGAATGAGCTATGAAAATTGTCTTGGAGTTCGAAAACACTGATGTTGTAGAAGGCCGTCTTCCCTCGTCCTTATATTTTAAACTTGCTTTATTTTCGTTTCTTGTGGCAGTGTCATATAAAGCCGAAACTCTAAAAGATAAACTTGAGTGGCAATGCTTTTAAATTGCAATTCAGTAAAAAAAAGAAAAAAACATCATTTTTTATCAGATAATTCGCAGTATCAGACTGAAATAAGGATCAGCTTGTTTTGCTAGTACCTGAAGTTCTAAAACTTAAAAGAATTTTGCATTATCATATTCACCAAAAAGATATTGGCTTTTTTGGTGACTAAAAATGTAAAATTCATTATATTTAAAGCAACCATCCGATAGTTACAAGACAGGGAACATTTCCCCAGCTTAGGAAAAGGAGCAAACAATCCCCAATAGAAGTTTATCAAGAGTGCTCTTGATGAAAATTGCACCATCTTTCTGAGAATAATAGAAAACCGTATTGCAAAGTTTACAACCCCTTTTCAAACAAAAATTTTAAGTTCGGCATTTTTTATGAGATAGTTTTTGGTTTTTGCTAATAAAGAGCCACCCTTATTATTTTTTGATACCAGCTATGGTCTTATCAAACCATTGGCTCTTGAATATCGAGAAACGGTTGAAATCAATAGAAACTACAAGTTTTAGTGCCCTAGCAAAATAGGGTTTGGCACCACTTTATGGCACCAAATAAAATTGTCGGCAGGTCACTGCAACTTCCACTTTTTACTAAAGGTTTCTGATGTTTTGGCTCCTTCAATTATTAATCCAACAGTGAAAATTTGGTCAAAACGTCCTTTCCTCTTTCTAAACCTCACTGTTCTTCTTTTACATGGTGTAAAACCTGTTTTTCTTAAGTCTTAGGGAATTAAAAAGCTTATTGAAGGAGATGAAGAGAATTATATTTTAAAATACCATCAATTGTTTCACCAATCCATCGTTGATATGTATGCAAAGATTAAATCAGAACGTTTGCTATTTATCCGTCTGAATCAGACCAAGCTCCGCTCTGAACAATACATTCATTTTTGAGATGCAGTTGTAAATGACGGTAATCTTCCACTAACGTAATAATAAATACGTTAATAAATGACGTTAATCTTCCACTAACGTTGGAAGATTAACGATTTTACCTTCGTCACATGCTGGCAGTCACCGTCATATGCATGAATATGCTGAAGATGCTATTGCGTATGTTCGTCTCTATGGTCGTCCATATTTATTTATTAATTTACATGTAATCAATCTTGGGACGAGATACAGCAGCTTTTACTTCAAGGACAATCGGCAGTTCATAGACATAACATTACGGCCCGTGTCTTCCGGCAAAAGTCGAAATCACTGATAAACTACATAGTAAAACTTAAAGTGTTTGGGTCAGTGCGATGCTGGTTGTGCTCAGTGGAATGGCAAAAGCGAGGATTGCCACACGCACATACACTAATATGGTTGTTTGATAAAATTTTTTCTAATGAAATTGACGATGTGATTTCCGCTGAAATTCCTGATGAAAATGTCAATAAGGGCTTATATGATATTGTTGTAAAAAATATTATACATGGACCTTGCGTGCACTGACTGAAAAATCACCATGCATAGCCAAAGGAAGGTGCACAAAGCAATATCCTCGACTTTTAGTACCCAACACAATTACTGGCAATGATGGTTACCCACAATATAGAAGAAGATCTACTGAAGATGGCGGTAAAAGAGCAATAATAAAGAAGCATAACGGTACCACCATCGAAGTAGATAATCAGTGGGTTGTTCCATATTCACCTTTATTGTCAAAATAATGCACACATAAACGTTGAATACTGTAACTCCGTAAAGGCAATCAAATACATATGTAAATACGTCACCAAAGGCAGCGACATGGCAGTTTTTGGCTTGCAGTCCGAAATCAGTGATATCGATGAAATCGTACAATATCAGGCTGGAAGATATATAAGCATTAATGAAGCTGTTTGGCGAATTCTTTCATTTCTGATACATGAGCGAAGTCCAGCTGTTGTTCACTTAGCGGTACATTTACAGAATGGACAACGTGTTTATTTTTCGGAATCCAAGGTGCAACAAAGAGCCCTGAATCCACCGGATACAACGTTAACTGCTTTCTTTTCGTTATGTCAAAATGATTCTTTTGCAAAAAAACTGCTGTATACTGAAGTGCCTTCGTATTACACATGGAATGCTAAAAATAAAGTATTTGAACGTCGAAAACAGGTTAAGTCAGTCGACGGCCAACCTACCATCTTCAAAGATACCACGATAGGAAGACTCAACACCATTCACCCCAATCAACATGAATGCTTCTTTCTCCGCCTGCTTTTGGTGAATGTACCCGGTCCGACGTCCTTTGAGTATTTGAGAACTGTAAACGGTACTATACATGACACTTACCGTAGTGCATGCCAAGCTATGAATTTATCGGAGAATGACCAACACTGGGATAACTGCATCAATGACGTGAAAAACGTCAACTCCAAGTCAAATTCGTGCATTGTTTGGAATCATACTAACAACTTGCTCTCCTTCAGCTCCTACAGAGTTATGTGAAAAGTATAAATCGAAAATGGCCGAGTATATACTTCATCGAAAACAGCTAGAGACGTCAGATATAACTTTTGATGTTACATCAGAAATTTATAACGACACTTTAGTTATTACTGAAGATTTGTGCGTATGTATGGCAAACAAACCTCTTCAGGATTTGAGAATGCCTTCACCTAATCGTAACGCTGCTGTTTCAACATGTGTAAAATTGGATCGTGAACGAAGTTACAGCACGAGTGATCTATTGTCGTATGTACAAAATAACATTTCTAAGTTAACGTCTGAGCAAAAGAACATTTATGATAAGATAATGCATTGTGTCGATAACAACGTTGGAGAAATCTTCTTGTTGGATGCGCCAGGAGGTACTGGTAAAACATTTGTAATAAAACTGATTCTGGCATCAATTCGATCAAAAAATGACATAGCGTTGGCAATTGCGTCGTCCAGAATAGCCGCAACGTTGCTGCCTGGTGGAAGAACTGCTCATACCGCTTTGAAATTGCCTCTGAATTTTCATTCTACAGAAACTCCCACGTGCAATATTTCCAAATCATCTGGGATGGGTAAAGTATTGCAGCAATGCAAACTTATTATTTGGGACGAGTGCACAATGGCACACAAAAAATCGCTCGAGGCTCTGGATCAATCATCGCAAGATTTGCGAGGAAATTCGAAACCCTTTGGCAGCACATTAATATTGCTTGCGGGAGATTTCAGGCAAACATTACCTATAATACCTAGATCAGCCCCTGCAGACGAAATGAATGCTTGCCTGAAAAATTCTAATTCATGGACACACGTAAAAACATTAAAATTAACTACAAATATACGTGTCCGATTGCAAAACGATGACTCTGGTCAAACATTTTCAGATCAATTGCTGGCAATTGGAAACGGAAAGCTCCCAGTGGACTCAATTTCAGGACGTATACAACTGCCTGCTGAATTCTGTAATTTAGTGAAGTCCAAAAAATGAATTGTTTGAAAAAGTATTTCCGAATATTCTAACCAATTATAAAAATCATAAATGGCTAAGTGAACGAGCGATTCTGGCAGCCAAGAATTAAAGACGTCCACGAAATCAACAATATTATTTTGACCGAGATTCGAGATCAGGCAGTCCTTTACAAGTCAGTCGACACAGTTCTGGAACCAAATGATGTGGTTAATTATCCATCTGAATTTTTAAATTCCCTGGATCTCCCAGGGTTTCCACCACACGTGCTACAACTAAAAATAGGCGTACTAATAATACTGTTAAGAAATATCAACCCACAAAAGCTTTGCAATGGCACGCGACTTGCCGTAAAAAAAAAATGGAAAACGTAATAGAGGCAACAATCTTGACAGGTCCTTTTGAGGGTGAGGCTGTTCTTATTCCTCGCATTCCCATGATTCCAACGGATCTGCCTTTTCAATTTAAAAGATTGCAATTCCCAATTCGATTAGCATTTGCAATCACCATCAACAAAGCTCAAGGGCAATCATTAGAAAAATGCGGTATAGATCTTAATACACATTGTTTTTCCCATGGACAATTGTACGTTGCATGTTCGAGGGTGGGTACACCTGACGATTTATTTATATGCACCGACAATGGGACAGCGAAGAATGTTGTATATTCGCAAGTTTTACGTAGTTAATTTGTATTGTATATGTATGCCTATCTATCTATCTATCTATATAAAAATAAGTTGTTTGTAAAAAGAGCGTTTTCATATGACGTCATTATAAGTATATAAGGCTTTGTATATGCACAGACAGCGAAGTCTGTGCACATGGGACACATGTGCAAAATGGGACAGCCAAGAATGTTGTATATTCGCAAGTTTACGTAGTTAAAAACGTATATATATATATATATATATATATATATATATATATATATATATATATATATATATATATATATATATATATATATATATATATATGGGGGCGCTTCGCGCATCCCCCCAAGCCCCCCCCCCCCCCCCGCGCGCGTAAGTCGTTACGCGCCATATTAGTTACGCGCCATTGTAGTTGTGTCCCTATGTCCCACCTGTGAATATAGATAGATATATATATATATATATATATATATATATATATATATATATATATATATATATATATATATATATATATATATATATATATATATATATATATATATATATATATATATATATATATATATGGGGGCGCTTCGCGCATCCCCCCAAGCCCCCCCCGCGCGCGTAAGTCATTACGCGCCATATTAGTTACGCGCCATTGTAGTTGTGTCCCTATGTCCCACCTGTGATATATATATATATATATATATATATATATATATATATATATATATATATATATATATATATATATATATATATATATATATATATATATATATATATATATATATATATATATATATATATATATATATATATGTTTTTAACTACGTAAAACTTGCGAATATACAACACTCTTTGCTGTCCCATTGTCTGTGCATATAAATAGATTGTCAGGTTTACCGACTCTTGAACATGCAACATATAATGGTCCATGGGAAAACAATCCGTATTCAGATCTATACCTCATGATTCTAATGATTGCCCTTGAGCTTTGTTGATGGTGATTGCTAATCGACGATTCCCTGTGTCGCCGTCAACATTTATATATCCCCGTGTGCCCCCCGGTGTCCCGGTCGTCATTTATATTCCATGTGTTCCGGTCGTCATTTATGTCCCGGTGTCCCAGTCTGTGAATTCTCTTTGAGGGTCCCGGGCGTCATTGATATTCCTTGTGTCCCGGTGTCCCGGTCGTCATTCGTGTCCCGGTGTCCCAGTCTGTATATACATTCGTTTTTGAATTGGTCTTTTTTTTAGGTTTTAGTTTTCTGCCTTTTTTTTTAGTTTTTTTTTTAGTTATACCTCATGATTCTAATGATTGCCCTTGAGCTTTGTTGATGGTGATTGCTAATCGAACATTCTCTGTGTCCCCATCGTCATTTATATATCCCCCTGTGCCCCCCGGCGTCCCCGTTGTAGTTGTGTCCCTGTGTCCCGGTCGTCATTTATATTCCCTGTGTCCCGGTCATCATTTGTATTCCGGTGTCCCAGTCTGTATATACATTCGTTTTTGAAATGGTAAATGATGAAGTAAATTTTTGTATTTTTCCCCTTTTTTTCTTTTTAGTTTTTTTTTGTTTTTACATTTTTTTAGTTTTTTTAGTTTTATTTTCTTTTTTCTTTTTAGTTTTTTTTTTTTATTTTTATTTTTTTAGTTTTGTTTTTCTCCTTTATTTTTCTTTTTGTTTCCTTTTTTTAGTTTTTTTTATTTTTTAGTTTTTTTAGTTTTTTAGCTTTTTTAGTTTTTTTATTAGTTTTTAGTTTGTTTTTTTCTTTTTATTTTTTTTTGTAGTTTTTACCTTTTTTTTAAGTTTTTTTTTTTTACTTATGTCCTGGTCGTCATTTATACTCCCTATGTCCCGGTCGTCATTTGTGATGGTTTGTTGACGGTGTTTTGTTGATGGTGATTGCTAATTGAACATTCCTTGGGTCCCGGTGGCTTTCTCTTTGAGTGTCCCAGTCGTCATTTATATTCCCTATGTGCCGGTGTCCTGGTCGTCATTTGTGTCCCAATGTAAATTCGTAATTTCGTCAGTCGAAAACATGACGTCAGTCGACACAGAAACATGACGTCACCTGACACACAGACAGACAGACAACTTATTTTTATATATATAGATATATATATATATATATATATATATATATATATATATATATATATATATATATATATATATATATATATATATATATATATATATATATATATATATATATATATATATATATATATATATATATATATATATATATATATATATATATATATATATATATATATATATATATATATATATATATATATATATATATATATATATATCTATATTCACAAGTGGGACCCAGGGACACAACTACAATGGCGCGTAATGACATGCGCGCGCGGGAGGCTTGGGGGGGGCAAAGCTTCCCCACCAACTAGGTGTCAGTGTGGCGCGAAGCGCCAAACCAACAGCTAGTAAAAAATAAATAAATAAATAAACAGCAAACTGATGCGATAATCCAAAACCAAATAAGAACAATTTCCGTGTTTATTTTATTTGATAAAAGACACATGGGACAGAATAACACATGAACTAAAATTTTTCTAGACTATACACCAACTTACAACTATAGACTATATAAACTATACAACTTTCCTTCGCAGGAGCTTCAACTAATCCAAGGCATCATAAGCCTTTTGAAAGTAATTAGAAATTTTAGCGTGAAGAGCGAGGAAATCTTGTCAGAACCTAAGGCATTTATGAGACCTGAAACTGACATCTGGCATCATTATGTCGTGCAATTTTTAGAATCTTATGGAATTTTACTCCATTTCAAATCGAGCACCATTTCTTCGTCTGGCATCATAGTATAGAGCACCATTAGAAATTAGAAACTGACAAATATCTAATGTGCCTCGTCTGGCAGCATAATATAGAGGCGTGCGATTTTTAGAATCTAATGCATTTATAGTTGCCCCGTTTGAAACTAATAACTGACAAATATCTAGTCTACTTTCTTCAGAGGCAATATGTAAAACTGTTTTCTGGAAATTATCTTTCAAATTTAAAAGAGCACCATTTGAAACTAGAAATTGACAAATTTCTAATGAATCTCGTCTGGCAGCATAATATAGAGGCGTGCGATTTTTAGAATCTAATGCATTTATAGTTGCCCCGTTTGAAACTAATACCTGACAAATATCTAGTCTACTTTCGACTAGATATGTATAGTTAGTGGCATAATGTAAAACTGTTCTCTGGAAATTATCTTTCAAATTTAAAAGAGCACCATTTGAAACAAGAAATTTACAAATATCTAATGAGCCTCGTCTGACAGCATAAAATAGAGCCGTCCAGTTTTTAGAATCGAATGCATCTATAGTTGCCCCGTTTGAAACTAATACCTGACAAATATCTAGTGTACTTTCTTCAGCAGCATAGTGTAACGCTCTTTTCTGGAAATTATCCTGCAAGTTTAAAAGAGCACCATTTGAAACTAGAAATTGACAAATATCTAATGAACCTTGTCTGATAGCATAAAATAGAGGCGTGCGATTTTTAGAATCTAGTGCATTTACATTTGCCCCGTTTGAAACTAGTATCTGACAAATATCTAGTCTACTTTCTTCAGAAGCATAATGTAAAGCTGTGTTCTGGAAATCATCCTTCAAGTTTGGGTTAATACAGCCATTGGTCATCAATAGAGCCATGCGTTTAGAATCTGTTGCATTTATAGTTGTCCCGTTTGGAACTAATAGCTGACAAATATTTAGTCTACTCTCTTCAGCAGCATAATGTAAAGCTGTTTTCTGGAAATCATCCTTCAAGTTTGGGTTAATACAGCCATTGGTCATCTTTACATCCATGCGCAAATCGCAGAACATGCTTTCATTTACGTCAGTTTTACCTTGGCTTCCTTCTGTATTTTTATCTTGCTGCCTTTTTTCCATTTCTTTTTCCAAGTTGTCTATATTTGTACTCAATTTGGCCATTTGAAAATAAAAGCTGGATAAAATTCCATCTAAATCCTGTGTTTCAATTTGGCTTTGGTATCTTTTCAATTTATCTGTAAGTGAACTTGTCTGTCGTATATAATCCATTATTTTCTTCCGTAATCTGAATCTTTTCTTAATTTCCGGGGATCTATAAAACGAGGATAGCAATTTGGCAATTGAAGCAATCTCTTTGTCTAGTTTTTTGAACGCATCAATCTGGAAACTACCAGCCATCTTTTTAGTTTTTGAAAAAATAGTGTCCTTTTTATTGACTTGATCTGAACTGTCATTTTTCCAGTCCGATTTTTTTGCATCAAGTCCCAGTTTAGAATATCCGGTAGATTTAAAGATATTCACTTTCTTCCCTTCTGCTCTCTTCTCTCCAACAGCACAACATACATCTTTGTCCCTCTCAAAACTTTCAGTTTTGCCAAGAACTTCAGGTGACATGATAAATTCTTTGCTTTTCAGTAGCTTGTTAGACTAACCTTGTTTAACTAATAAGGATATTACTGGAAACATTCATTTATATTCTAAAGGTAACGTCATTTCTGTTGTGCAGTATGTAGCTAAAATAGGCTGACATGTGATGACGTCACCTAACATCATTTTCTTTTTTTTCAATCAATTTAGAAAATATATTTGTGATGACGTCACGCAAAAATGAATTGCTTTTCTCATATAGGGGTAAGTTTTCATTTCACTTTAGTTGCAAATTGAAAGTCGGTATGGTCAAAAACATTTTGTATATGAACTAAATCTGGTAAATTAAGTTAATTTCCAAAGCGGCGATGTGCCGGCAACGTCACCGCTTGCGTTTAATTGATTTGAATTTTGCGCGCATGCAAGATTTGCGGTACATAGCCTAGCTAAGAAAAGTAAGAACTTAATGCGATTTTCCAGATTATTGATGCTGGAGTAACTTCCCATGGGGTGTACCAGGTTATAATGATTAGAAGAATCTGATATTTCCCAAAATTATTCAGTGAGCAGATTTTAATCTTTTGACATTAAGTTACAGTTTACACCAAAACAAAGTAGCCTAGGCCTAGATTTGATTTTCTTGGATGCCTAGTATTGAAACTAATTCAGAACTAAGAGTAAATAAGAATCAATTAAAAAGAGTAAAGGTAACAACATATTTGGGTTTTAGCCTATGATCAATGAAAATCTATCATGGAAAACACAGTCAATGTTCCTATTACCTGAACAATTGTTTAGGGTCATGAAACTATTGTTAATAGATGCATTTTGACTTTTGGAACATCTTTTCTCTCTTGCAAAATTACTGCAAACTCACTGTTATAAAGTTATTCCAGCCCAAATACCCTGTATTCACACATATAGAATTGCAATCATTTCTGTTTTTGTTGACTGGATATTTGAAATCACAAATCTGTAATAGTTTAGAAACAAATTTGGGCTATGTATTTGCACATCAGGGGGGTAGGGGTAAAGCATGGCATGTATTAAATATGTAAACTAACCATTGCTGTATATAACACATGCTATGCTCCCCCCCCCCTAATGTGCAAATATATAATAATTCCATAATGGTGAGTTTGTGATAATTTTGCAAGAGAGAAAAGGGTAAAATTAGAGCAAACAGTATTACTGGCTTTCATATAAAGTGAATATACCACTTGATGCCTTTTTTAATGCTCTTTACAAATATAATAATTGCTTCTACTGGAAATTCAGGTTTAAGCACTTTTTGACCTCTTAAAAATGACCTTTTTGACCTCTTAAAACTAAATATAGGGTTGTTACAAATCTGTAATAGTTTAGAAACAAATTTGGGCTATATATTTGCACATCAGGGGGGTGGGGGTAAAGTATAGCATATATTAAATACATAAACTAACCATTGCTGTATTTTTTTTTGTTATGTGTTTGTGCACATCAAATTTTAATGAGAAGAGAAATCACCAGTGCAACAGGACAAACACATAAAAAAAAAAATACAGCAATGGTTAGTTTACATATTTAATATATGCTATGCTTTACCCCCTGATGTGCAAATATATAGCCCAAATTTGTTTCTGAACTATTTCAGATTTGTAAGTACCCCATATACAGGTCATTTTTAATAGGTCAAAAAGTGCTTAAATCTGAATTTCCCATAGAAGCGATTATTATATTTGTAAAGAGCATAAAAAAAAGGCATCAAGTGATATATTCACATTATATGAAAGCCAGTAATACTGTTTGCTTCAATTTTACCAAGAAAAGATGTTCCAAAAGTCAAAATGCATCAATTAACAATAGTTTCATGACCCTAAACAATTGTTCAGGTAATAGGAATGTTGACCAAAAACACAATCTAATGTTATCAGAGGCGCCATTTGGGCCAAATCTTGGCCCAAATGAACTCCATCAGACCCCCTCCCCCCCATTTAACTTTGTGTTGTGTAAGAAAAAATGTGGATTTTGCAGCACATTGATTGAATATTCTAAGTAAAAGCAAATTTTCAGCACCTGTGTGTTTTGCTTGGAAAAGTACTGTAACTGAATGTGGAACTCAGCCACACTGACCTTTAAGATTAATTATAACTACAAAGAATCAACAAGGTTAAGTGATTAAACTCAAAGTGGAAAATTCAACCAGACTACAAGCTAGTTTTCCTCAGTGAGAAACTTTCTTATTTAAGTAAACAATATGTCAGTGAAAGTAATCTTCATTGTTATCCTGAGGGTTGTAACCAAAATCTTGGTTTTCCTTCAGCAGAAATCTTTCAGATCAAAAATATTTACAAAAAGGAAAAACATAATCAGAGAATTAATATTACAATACTCAAGATAACAAGGGGAACTGCCCAGGATTCATCTTTGTAAGATCGTCAACAAGCTTGTCATAGTCCAAATTTTTTATTAAATCCTTCTCTGCAAATTTCAAAAGGAGGTGACCAAGACAATCATATCCTGTTGTAGACTGAAGGTAGTATTTCACTATTTCTAGGCTAGAAAACAAACGCTCATTGCTTGCTGTTGTCACAGGGTTGTGGCAGCAATACAAAGTACTTTAATTACTTCTGAGTAAGCCACTTGTAATGCCTGAAGATGGTTGACAATGTCTAGGAAGTTTTCCAGCTTTTTCTTCTCATCAAGCAAGAAATGCTTGGCAATACCAGCTTAAGATTAAAAAAAAATGTTGTTGATATCCAGCTTGCCGTAAAGAGCAGAGAAAAGCTTGAGCAACTTATGTCCATAAGCTTGGTTGTGCTCAGCACTGGCAAGTTATCTGTGAATCTTCTGTCAAATTTGGCTTGTAGACAGTCAAAAGTCTCAAAGTATGCTCACTTCATTTCATCTGCCAAAGTTTTAGTCTGATTGCCAGATTCAATGAAGTTCTTTCCTAGCATCTAGGTTCATAAATTGTTTCAGATGCTTGGTGATCTTTTGAGTTATTCAAGGTCATCCCTTCTGAACAACAGAGGAGAGTCTAGTCACGGGTTCATTCACAGCAGGTACTTCAATTTCAAGCTCTGTTGCAAACTCTTTAGCCTTCTCAAAAAGCAATAGGAATGAAGCATCTGAATGCAGGTTGGTGAGTTTGCTTCTTGTGGCCTGAATCAGGGTGCACAATTGGGAAATAACCAAGTCGATGGCCTGGAGCTGCTGAGACAGCGAGTTCATTGCTAACATAGTTGCTTCTTTGTAGTGCAATTGGAAGATAACAAGGAATGATTCCATTTTCCTCTGGAGCCCAGCTGCCTCTGCCTGTGCTTTGCTGTCAGCTCCCTCGCTTACAGCTGACAGTACAGCTAAAATGCATTCATATCAGAGTCTAATCTTTGATCTAGATTAATACCCATGAGACTGTTGTGTGGCAGCACTTCTTTCCAGCTCTCGAACTGGCAGTTTGGTAGCTTTCTGGGCCTCAATAAACAGCTGATGCCGAGTGTTGCTGTCAGAAATGAATGTGTATAGAGCCTAGACCAATGAGAAAAAAGAACCAACAGTGCCAACAGATTCAATGTAGCTCACAATGATCAGATTTAGCTTATGTGCATGGCAATCAATGTAGATTGCCTGGGGTGATTTTGCCCTCAAAGGAGCTTGAACACCAGAGAATGGTCCAGTCATTACGCTTGCTCTGTTGTAGCACTGTTCAACACAGTAATTCCAGTTGAGTCGAATTCTTGTCACTGTTTCATGAATGAAATTTGCTAGACTTTCAGCATCCAGGCTCTTCATGTGATAGCATCCGATTGGTCTTTCTTTTACTTTTCCTTCTTTGAAGCACCTAAGAAGAATGGCGAGCTGCTCTTTCTTCAAGTTGTCCTTCGTTTTGTCGATCAAAACAGTGAAGTATTTGGCGCTTTTTGATTCTTGCACTATCATGTGCTGAAGCCTGGAACTGATCACTGAAATAAGATTGTTCTGGTATTCATGGGATGTGTAGTTACCGTACCGTCTCTGCAGCTTTTTGAAGTGCATAGGAGAGTACTCTGTGAGAAGATTGCATGTCTTGACGAAATTTCCCTTGTTTGCCAAGGATTTTGTTTTGCCATGCCCCCTAAAGGCAGTGCCGAGTTGCCCCAATAGAGGTGTTACTTTTAATAAGGCGTTTACGTGCTCTCTGTTCTCCTTGATTTCCTTGTTTCTGTCTGTCATTAAAACAGACACAATTGGTTGCATCTCCATGGTTTTTATGGCTTTGAACTTCGTCCATGGAACTGCACTGTATTTGTGGCAGTCACTTCTAGTATGCTGTTCGAGAACGTTAGAGGTGTCTTTCCATCTTGTCACGCCGACATCTATGAAAGGTCTAGATCCATACCTCTGCCCAGGAAGAGTAGACGTACCACCAAAGTGTCTGCAGCAGAAGCAGTAAACAGAATCATCCTAGATGGAGTACTTCAGCCACGGGTGCTTTTCATAATATGAATCATTGAGTGACTGTTCCAGCTTGCCGTTTGCTGTCACTTGCACAGGGTATTGTAATATTTTTGGATGATCAAGAAAGGACGAAGAATTGTCTGTAGGGTCACTGGACTGGCGATGCTCTTCATCTTGAGGCGTATCTCGCCAAAACTGAGGCTCCAACAGACCTGCAACAGGCGTAGTGGTTCCTCGGGGTGTCTTGTTTCCTACTTGCTCAATCTGAGGGACCATCACTTCATTCAAAGAAGACAAAACGTTGGCGATAGTTTGTTCAAATGCTGAATTACACAGCTGAAAGAAAGTATGCACATTAGTTTGACTTCTAACCAGTGTAACACCCCTACTAGTTTAGCCTATCCTTTTTCAAATCCGTTTTTGTGGATTTGTTGTAGCTTCAGTCACATGCTAATCATGTTATGGGCTTGAAGAACCAATAACCATGTTATTGGTTAGTATAGCTTGAAGATTGCTTCTTGACGCTGATTGCTTGATATTTATAATTCAGAGACTGAAAATGTTGCAGCAGCAATTCTTTTCAGATATGTCTAAGTGGTGGATTGATAATCTGACCACTAAACAGATTCAGAATGTTGGCCCAAGTGGCAAACCGTTTGCCGTGACTACAGCAACTCGAACTCGGCTCTAGTCTAGACTAGAGCAGATACTATCATTAGTCAGAACAAGTATCATTAGTCAGATAATTCCTTGTTCAAGTTGGAGAAAATCTGTTGTTACTAGTTTAGACCACAAGCCAGCCAACTTAGGCAAATTTGCATCCCAATTTATTGATTTCTGTAACTAATTGCCGTGAAACTAGAGCCTCTAGTCTCAAAAAATATGTTTGACGTAGTTCTATAACTTTCCATAGGGTGTACTTACTCAGTGTGGTTTTCTGTGCCACTTATTAGTACTAGGATACTCCAACTCGACTGTTTGAACTAAAATGGAAGAAGGCAGGAGTTTGCGAACCGTGTAGCTCATAAATGACAAAAAAAACAAACACGAAAAATCCTTTTCCATGCAAATCCAGTTCTTTCAGTCCGCGAAACTGTTAGTGGCACAGAAAACTGAAACCCAAAAGAACAGAAACACAAATTTGCACTTACTTGCTGAGCCAGTTCACACGGTGACAGTTTCTGTTAATCCATTTATTCAGAGAAGACTGATTTTCTGCCTCTTCCTCCTTCTCCAAGGCTGCCAATTTTCGCTTTTTAGCTCCTGACAAACTAATGATAACAAACAAATAAGATGTTGAATTGACAAGATCACAAACAATTCTGTCACTCAAATTCCAATCCTTGCCCGACCCAGTTTGCACTAGGATAATGACTTAATACTAACTAATGCTAATGTCTATTAATACCTTAAGGCTTAATGGTTAATAGCAAAGAGCGTAATTACCCCAAGGGTTATCAGGTAACTACACTTTTTGGTTAATAGGTTAGTGGTTAATAGGCGTACAGTAATTTTAAATCAATTGGACAGAATGGATTATGTTTGACATAGTGGATTATTATGGCCGGCAAAGGCCCCTTTATGGTGGAAGGTTGGGCCCCCTGGAAAATCTGGGTTGGGTATTTGCCCACCCCTGCCCCCCTAAATGGCGCCTCTGAATGTTATAGCTTCAAGATTGACAAAATCTCCAGATGCGCTTTGCCAAGTTAGTCTCAGATTACTTAATTTTTTTTAAGTTTTTATCTGTATATTTCCTATGTATATTTTTTTCTTGTTTTTTCTTTTTTTGTGTGTTTACTCTACTGTTTAATGTATTTTGTGGGTCATAAATAAATTATTATTATTATTATTATGGTTGCTCTACAGGCCTATAGGCAAGTGATGATGCATCATGTTTTAAAAAATCTAGAAAATTCAAACTAAAGCTGTTACACTTTGTCATCTATGATAATCATTGCCCACAATATTAATGAATATTAAATAAAAAATCAACAGTAAACATATAAACAGAATATTTAAATACCCAAAAAACAAAATTTTGTCTAGGCCTATAATCAAAATATAATTATAATTCTGAATCCATATTTGACATTCATGTCTTTCAAAAATTTTATATTTAGCCATGGTAAAATTTGAGTTTATTGACTTCTGGCTATCTTGGAAAGGGGTTAGGATAGGAAAATGAAACTTTCAGGGATGGGTCTAAAGGCTAAAGTATGTCATGGGAAGGTATTTTGAAGTACCTACCTCCACCCCTTCTCCCTCTGGAGAGTCCTGACCTTTAAAAATATGTATGTTATAAAAGTAAAACCTTGCAAAATAGATCTTCTGATTGAACAAAGTACAACAAAATTGTTTTCAGCTTCACAACTTTGCTCAATTCCAATTTATAAGTTTTAAAGATATGCAAATACATTTCCTAAATTTTGAAAAAAAAAACATTGATATGATTCAGAATTCTACTCAAATAACAGAAATTGCATTTTCAGAACTAAAGGCTGAGAAAAAGCCACTGGTAACTGAAAATTAAGGTAAAATGTTGTTTTGTGAAAATATCAATAGGTATAGACCTGTCATGTAGGCAAATTTCAGGACCCTCTAGAGGCAGATGGAGTAGAGGTGGGTACTTCAAAACACCTTCCCATGACATACTTTAGCCTTTAGACCCATCTCTGAAAGTTTCATTTTCCTAACCCAACCCCTTTGCAAGATAGCCAGCAGTCAATAAACTAGAATTTTACCAAAATTTTGAAAAAAAAACAACATTGATATGACTCAGAATTCTACTCAAATAACAGAGATCACATTTTCAGAACTGAAGGCAGAGAAAAAGCACCTGGTAACTGAAAATTAAGGTAAAATGTAATTTTGTCAGAATTTCAATAGGTTAATAATCTGTCATGTAATAGGTAATAATCTGTCATGTAGGTGAATTTTAGGACCCTCTAGAGAAAGAAGGAGTGGAGGTGGGTACTTCAAGATACCTTCCCATGACATACTTTAGCCTTTAGGACCCATTCCTGAAAGTTTCATTTTCCTAACCTAACCCCTTTCCAAGATAACCAGAAGTCAATAAACTAGAATTTTACCTTAGCCATTTCTGGACCCTCAAAGATGATACCTTTTCCCCATTAGATTCATCTTCTGTTCCTGTGCTCATAAGCTTGCCTCCATTAGCAAAATTTCATCCCAAATCCAAATGTGACATTTACTTTCATCAGTTTTAACCTGAGTTTTCTAACTTTACCCAAATATATAGCTTGTATTATATATTTTCTATGCATCTATTGATTTTTAATTTTGTTGCTGTATCTTTAATTCATGGGTAAACTGGTTTTGACAAGATTTACACTAACACAGGTATATGAGCTGTATCTAACATAAGAGAAAATATGTCATTTTGAAGGGCAGTATGGGCTAAAAATTAAATTTGTGATGGTAATGAATGTCATATTTGGATTCAGGATAAAATTCTGATAGTAAAGATGAGTTTGTTTCTCAGCTATCTGAATATTCTGTTAATATATACATTATAACTTCTTATTTAAAAATATTTTTTCCATTAACAGCAACTTTCCTAGTTATATACACAAAGAACATTGAATATGGCACATCAATTTAAAAATATGACTAGAGTGTTTTTTGTAATAAATTATATTTCTCCCTGTGTATATGATATAATTCCAGTTGCAGCACAAACTGCAAGTCATCTGGCACCCTTCAAGGCTACAGAAAAAATATTTTTCCTCCCAAAAGAATTGTAATTATGTGTGTGCAAGTAGAATGGATTGTAATTTTGTGCAAGTAGAATGGTTGTTCCACAAGTCAAGGGCAGATTCAGAAAAATCTTGGGGGGGGGGCACTGGACCAAGGGTGCCAATGTCATTCAAGCATAATGATAGGTGAGAATGTGGATATTGCTTTTTTCAGACCAGTTTGTTTGTGTGAATCTGGTTGGTGCTGATGTGAAATGCCAGAGAAACCTCTTTGGAAGCCAATACTATTTTCCTATAGCAATAAAAGTGCATATTAACAACAGACATGAGTAGATTCTTTGATGAATAGATTACTGTGGCTTCATTGAAACTTTTTTAATGAGTAAGCCAGACAAATTGAATAAAAACAAAGATAAGGCCATACTAGAGTATCAGATTTGGTCTCCAAGCTTTTCTGATGCCAAACTAATTTATTACATCTTTTGTTTTTCGCAGTTTTTTCCTGTATACCTGCATAAACAATAGTGCCTCTAACATCTCCTCTGGTGTTGTGCTTCTGAGTGCAGAACACATAATGTCAACCTTGGAGAAAATTCTTTCTGCCTTTCATGTTGAAACTGGAAGCATTGCAAGGATTGTGAGCAATGCAAGGATGTTTGGGAAAATCTGCTTCTGACAGCTGTTGAGAGCCAAAATGGCCATCTTTGGCTTCTCTGTTGCTATGTTTGACTAGTTGCTCTTTCAGATCTGGAATTCTATTTTCAAATCAGTATATGTGCCACTTTAAAGGTCCTTGTACTTCTCATACCCTTCCTTCCTATCATTCCAATTCTTGCTATGGACAATTGTTGGAATTAGTGATGAAAGTGTAGCCACATGACCAAAATGGGAGCTGTATCTTTCTGAGAAATCAAGGAGAATGGTATCCAGGGCTGGGATGAATGCCGCCATCCTGTAATGGCTTTCTGGATCAGTACTCCCTGATTTCAGATTTGGAACTCCCATTTGATACACAGAACACAAGGCTATGTGTAGCTGGACGACTTTCATGGCAACATAGATTTTTTTTCCATGTTCTTGACTTCTATATAGAGAGAGTGGAGCTTGGTTTCTGCATGGGCCTGCATTTCCTCTAATGTTGTCTTGATGCTGCTTATGGGTTTTATAGCTCACACAATATCACCATCCTTTTGTTGAATTGACTCTGCCAATGGTTTCATTAGTGAATAAAACGAATTTGAACAGACTAGTCCAATCAATTTATCTGATTTCTCAATGTGAAAATGTAGCAAATGTGCTTTTCTGCTGGCCTCTTGGTCCAGCCAGCCTTCCATCTCCTCCAGAGCAGAAATAATAGATGAAAAAGAATCCCAGAACGAACGAATTGCCTCATGCCTCTCTACAAATCATTTGGTACAAAGACCAATGAGAGTCTCAGCTCTACTGTTGTCTGACATATAGATGTTTCTTCAGAAGTCTTGTTTGTTTGGCACTTGAACTGAAATGAGAGATGGTTTTTCATACGAAATCTTGCACATTCTGTAGAATTGGGACAGAAACTACCCTGAAGGACAAAAGATTAGTGGTATGGCTTACACAATGAAAACGATCTGCAAGGTGGTAACTGCACTTTATTTCACCAGCCAAGCTTGACATGCTTGTGGCTTTTTCATAACCTTGGCCAATGCACTTTGTCATGTCTAAGCCAGATTTGGTGAATTTACTTAAATGTAGCCTGCTGAGGCTTTTTCTGTCTAGCCTTTCTTCAAAATTTTGGCTGATGTATGGCAACAGGATTTTCTCAGATTAAGTAACCATTTTCCAATTTGTAAACATAACAACACACAACTACCATGAGTTCCCTTGTCTGTCTATTGGTGGATTCCTCAGCATGAGATGCCACACTCTTGCTTTGTTTACTTTTCTGACTGCTTTGGACTTTATAAGTTCTCCAATTGTTCCAATTAGTTCATTTTGGATCTGCTTACTAGTGTATTTTTATTTCCAGGTGCAGTTTCCCACAAAGTTTAATTGTTTCCACAATGCTTGTAAATAGCTCATGAGTTTGGTGTATCTGTTTCATTCTTTGAGAGTCCATTCATTCCTAATGGTCTTACTTGAATGAAGCTGAAAGTGCTGTAGCTCTACACTGGAAATTCATATGATACTGTGACTTATTGTGTTATGTATTTTTGTATTAGTGCACCATCTTTTCCAGTCAGATTTGAGTAATCCTTCAGTGTTTTTGAGACAAGCAGACCCATTTTTGCCCATCACCCTCAGATACAGCTGACCACGCTCTGCTGCTATTGGAGATTCTCATTATGACACAAACACTACACCAAAGTCCCTCGTGTTCTTGGTGATAGTTCACCACAAGCCTGGGAAACTGGGCAAAAAGATTATTGTTAAGTTTACAAGTAACTTCACCTCCCTGTTGTCTTTGTATTGAAGTCAGAACTTCGGCTTGGTTCTTTGGCTTCCATCTTTTGTTAAGAACAAACACGGTTTACGAAATGATTCGTAAATTTATTGTGCAAACAGTTCCATGTCTAGATCTCTAACAGATCAAGAGCAAAATGTTGGGCATGGGGGCCACTGGACCAAGGATGCCAATTTGACTCAAGTTGGGCACCAAATTGACAAGTTTATTTTAAAAAAGATTAGAAAGAAGAATGGAATAAGGGTGCCAGATATATCTTGGGGGAGGGTTGCCCCCTCTAACCCCATGGATCTGTTCCTGGCTTCAGTTCCTTTTGACTTTTTAAATCATCTAATTTCAACCAAATGAGGTATATAATTAAAATAAATAGAGAGATAGATTTATTCACACCAAAACCCTATTGGGCCATTTGCTATTTAATTAGTCACAAAACTAAAAGTAAGGATTCTTTGAGGGGTAGTGGGTTTATTATTAGTCAAAACTTACCTTTAATTTCCGGATATTTTACTAAAGCATTCGGCTTCTGCATTCAGCCATCAGTCTTCATCTCTTATCCATTCTATGTTCGTGTCCAGACTTTTTCTTTTTATCCACTTTGAGCTTTAGCTACAAAGCTACTATTCAATCTAATGTCAGATTGTGAATTTAAAAATAGCCATAACTTCTGGTGTTACCAAATGTTTATCTGGTAACACAAAGAAAAACTGATTCATCAAAACATGAGTTTCCATGTCCATAAAATAGAAGGAAGCTAGCAGCAACCAAACATTTTTGTCCTAATTTTGCAGATGTATACTGAACTGGCTAAAGATAAATAATTTCTGTTTGTTTTAAGTTTCAACTTTGCTCTTTATGTTCATAGGAAAGCTTTGTTTTTTGTTGTTATTTGGGTAAATAAGCAACGAAAAATTGACCATATTGACAAGTTTACTTAAAAAAACAGTAAAAAAAAGAATGGAATGGGAATAAGGGCAGCAGAAAAATCTTGGGAGGCCAGCCCCCCCCTGGATCTACCCCTGGCACATGTTTGAACTGAATATTATTTTCATGTAGAATTATATGAAACAACGATTTAAAAATAAGTAGAATAGAAGGCTTCCACTTGCTGCCAACAAGCCTTTAGGGGTTTTTCTAGCTGGTGCTGCAAAAACGTTATGTATGCTTTTGTCAAATAAAATTTTCCTGTCTATCTACTGATAGATAATGCAGAGGCGCCATTGGGGGGGGGGTCAGGGGTGGGCCAATGCCCACCCCAGATTTTCCAGGGGGCCCAAGCTTCCACCACAAAGGGTCCTTTGCCGGCCATAATAATCCATTATGTCCAACATAATCCATTCTGTCCAATTGATTTGAAATTACTGCACGCCTATTAACCAAAGAGCGTAATTACTTGACAACCCTTGGGGTTATTACGCTATTTGCTATTAATCATTGTAAACTTTGAAAGTAGGTAAGATACATAATAAAATTCTCGAGTTATGTCAAATGCCCATTTCCTAGATGGTTACGCGACACGAAGTGAGTCGGGGGGGGGGGCAAGATGGAGTTCATGCCCACCCCAAGATTTGATCCAAATGGCGCCTCTGAGATAATGTGATGTGTGATGATAATGATGTGTATATAACCCGAATTATATATTCCCCATGTATTTTTTTTTGTTTCTTGATTTTGTCAATGTTATCTCTCTACTGTTAAATCAAGCAGTTTGTAGTAACAAAGTGTAAGTAAGGAACAACACAGCTCAATAGTAACCAGAACTCTAAAAAAACGGAATTGTTATATCAATAGATAAATCCAAATAATTGGCCTATTATGCTGATTCCAAATATATTAGTTTCATTGAGCTTAGTTTTACCTTTCAAAGGCTATGAGCCTGAGAAAATTTGTCTGATTTTGGAAAAAGGGGAGGGACAAGCCCAAAAAGTCAAGGAATCTTATTGAAATTGACACCATCAGACTCAGTGTATCAGAAAACCTTGCTGTAGAGGTTTAAAAATAACATCTTTAAAAATATGGGATTTTGCATTTTTTGCCAAAAGAAATATCAAGGTTGTGCATTTATTTGTTTTTATGGCACTTGGTATTAACCAAGTGACATACAGCAATCACAAATTTTGTCGGTCTGTCCTGGTTTTGCTACTTTAGGCACTTCCAGGTAAGCTAGGACGATGAAATTTGGCAGATGTATCAGGGACCAGACCAGATTAAATTGGAAATAGTTTGTTTTCTCGATTTGACCATCTGGGGCGGGGGAAGCGGGGGCCAGTTAATTTGGAAAAAAATAGAAAACATGAAGTGTTTTTAACTTGCAAATGGGTGATTAGATCTTAATGAAATTTGATGTTTGGAAGGATATTTTGTCTCAGAGCTCTCATTTTAAATCCTGACCAGATCCGGTGACATTGGGGGAAGTTTGAGGGGGGGAACCTAAAATCTTGGAAAACACTTTGATTGGTGGGATCGGGATGAAACTTGGTGGAAAAAATAAGCAGAGGTCCTAGATACGTGATTGACATAACCGAAATGGATCTGCTCTGTTTGGGGGAAGTTGGGGGGGGGGGCTTAATTCTGAAAAATTAGAAAAATTGAGGTATTTCTAACTTAAGAACGAGTGACTGGATCTTAATGAAATTTGATATTTAGAAGGAACTCATGTATCAGATTTCTTATTTTAAATCACGGCCAGATCTGTTGACATTGGGGGAGTTGGAGGGGGAAACCTGAAATCTTGGAAAACGCTTATAAATGTCGTAGATACGTGATTGACGTAACCGGACTGGATCCGATCTCTTTGGGGGAGTTTGGTGGTGGGGTTCGGTGCTTTGGCGAGTTTGGTGCTTCTGGACGTACTAGGACGATGAAAATTGATAGGCGTGTCAGGGAGTTGCACAAATTGACTTGATAAAGTCGTTTTCCCCGATTCGACCATCTGGGGGCTGAAGGGAGAGTAAAAATTGTGGTATTTTTAACTTAGAGTTGGTGATCGGATCTTAATGAATTTTGATATTTAGAAGGACCTCGTGAATTAGAGCTCTTATTTTAAATCTCAACCGGTATTAAGCCTCTGATTTTCCTTTTAAAGCAATCTGTTGATTCTTAGAGTTTTGCTAGAGCTCATACCATATAAGCTCTTAGCTCTTGTTTTTTTGCTTTCTCCAGGGATGATATTATCAAACCTATGGTTTTAGAATATCAGAGAGGGCTCATACAATTTGAACTTTAAGGTTCTAGCGCCTTTTTTTTTACTCTTGCCTCTTTATTTGCCAAAGTCATTTGATTAAAATTTTGAGATAGTCATACTGTTCAACATAGTTGAAAGGTCTAGTAGCTGTGCCTTTTGAGAGATGATGACGTCCCACATCCCCTGGGAAATGGTCTTTAAGCCCATTGTTTACATGTAGTATTTCTTAAATACTATATGCATAAATTTTTTGGGTAGGGGTGAGAGCGAATTTTCTGTAGGGAGAATTTTCCATGGCAAGGGAAGTTTCTGGGGTGTGAACTTTTTAGTGGAACTTTTACACTGGGAGAATTTGCCGGAATTCCTATACGAATTTTTTTTATTTGTCTTACTGTCTCTTTGCAGACTCAGTTTTACATGTGGAGATGTTAGTGGTTTGTATCTTTTGTAAATTTTCTTCGGGTTTGAATTGTTTTGAGGATCTTGCCATGGAGGATGAGTCAGATTTCCAGGCATTATTTAAGAAACGATCAGAAATTAAATAAAAAAAACGAAACAGGTTTTTCAACTGAAAGTAAGGAACAACATTAAAACTTAAAATGTACAGGAATTATTACGTATATGAGGGGTTAGCCCCCTCCTCAATACCTCCCTCTTTGCGCTAAGGCTTGATTTTTGTCCCAGTTCTTTAAGAACAACTCTTTAAACACAAGGGTTGGTTAATTAGAACATAAGAAGCTTTTTTAAACGTACTATAAAACTTTAGCTTACTATAAACTTTATACTTATTTTCTGTTTTGCAGCTTATACAAGCTAACTTTGCTCATTTGAAGTTTAATTTTTAATAAGTTTAATTTTAGATTTTTTTTTGTGCGTTGTTTAATTAAATTGAAGTGTTTTTGCCGTGTATTTTCATTGGGTAGACTGTATGCATGAATGGTGTCTTTAGTAAGGTCAGAATTAGATACCTAAACCCTTGCCTTTAGTCAAATACAATCTTACCTTAGACCTCCTCCACAGCCAGGTGTGGCACATAGAGCGTCTACAAAGCCTCGCCAGACGTCTTGGAGTGGTGATGTGGCAGTGACGTGCTATAATTGCAGTCGGAGTGACAGCCCTGCTGTCCTCAGGTCTTGGCCATACTGTCATCCCAAGGTACGTTTCGGTTGACCTCTTCTATGGCTCCCCTCTGGGCGTCACTCAGGTGGTTCTTGGAAGTCGGTCCTCAGGCATGTGAAGGACGTGACCAAGGTCCATCTCCTTCGCTTTAGGAGATCGGTAATAAAAAGCTGACCAGATTGTTGGCAAACTTCTATGTTTGTGACCTTCTCCTGCCACGGTATGTCCAAGAGTCATCTGAGGCACATATTCTCAAAAGCTTGGACACGCCTCTATAGCTATATATTTAGATTCCAGCACTTGCTAGCGTAAAGGAGAATGGACATGACATTTCTGTTTAGAAGAAGTAGCTTTAAGCGTAATAAGTAATTACTACTATGCCAAATTGGTTTCAGTTTGTTGAAAGCTGCTTGTCCTGTTCCTATTATCCTATTGAAGTCACTTGTCCTATTCTTCTTTTTATTTCTTTCGTGATTTCACCATCATGTTCAATCCAACTCCCTAGATACTTGAATTATTGGACTTGGGGAATATCTTTATCGTTGCATCTCAGTATCAGTTGTAAGTTAGATGTGGCAATACTCTTTGACTTATCCACGCTTACGGTCGCTTTCACTTTCTCGGCCTTATCAATTATGGTGTCAAGTAGCATCTGCAGTCGCTGTTTCGCTTCTTCTAGGAGGACGGATGAAAATTAAATCAGAACAGGATCTACCAGGCTGTAATCCAAGCTGTTCTTCTCTGAGGTATGAGTCAAGGGCTGCTCATAGGTGATGCAGTATGACTGTGGCTAATAGTGTACTAGGAACCGACTTTATATTGATACCTCTCCAATTGCCACTTATTAGGGCATCTCCCTTCTTGATGAGTCTAACTTTTCTCTAGTCCAGTCGACTGGGGTTATTCTCTTCAAATATCTAGACTTGGAAGGAATATTTTATAATCCAAGCATACACAACTTTTCACCTCAATCTAGTTACAACGCTTAGCACATATTTGCCATCTTCCCCTTAAAGTGGTGTAATGTTTTGCCTCATGTTAATGTTTACCTTTACCGTGTGTTTGCATTTAGAGCAGACTTGTCATACGTTAATTGTGTACCAATATTTAGCCTAAAAGTGTAGGCTATTGAAAGTTCTTAAAAACTACCTTTACTTGATATCTTATTGATTAAAAGTGATTTCCATTTACTTTTTTCAGTATATAGAAAGCCTACACACAGTGATAGGTATTTGAACTTTCACTCGTGCCACCCTATTTCAGTGAAACGAGGGGTTGTGATTGTACTGGTGGATAGAGCTTTCAGAATTTGTTCCCAGGAGTTTTTAGATTCTGAATTGTTGTATTTGAGGGATGTTTTATTTTGTAAAAGCCACCCGATTAAATTCATTGATAAAATGATAAAAAAATAGACGCATTAAACACAACAATAGGGTTATTGGGGTTTCACAGTGCACAGAATTAAATTTACCGAAAAGGTTCATTTCTTTGCCTTATGTACCTACTTTGGGGGAGATGCTTAAACGAATTTTAGGTAAACATAACATTGATACTTGTTTCCAATCAGTGAGACCATGTGTTCTTGTGGAAAGTTTTATATTGGTAGAACTCACCAACAATTTACTGAAAGATTTATTGAGCATCGCAAATCAATAGAAAAAACCCTACAATTAAGAAAGCCTCCTGAAACTTTTGTTTCGGCTCTAGCTGAACATACATTCTTTCATCCCGAACATTTTATACAATTTGATGAGGCTACAGCTATTTCTAATGACAGAGGTTTTTCTCAGTGGGCGAGGGAGGCTATAAAAATTAAAAAAACATATATTTGCTAATCTTTCAATAGAGACACAGGGAATTTAAATATTGACCCAATTTATGATTTTCTTTTGAAAAATGAACCAATAATCAATAAGGGAATTAAAATTTTACACAATCACCAGGGGACAAGATTACCTATTAGACCAAAAAGAGTTGCTTCAATATTAGCTTACAAGAGGATTATTTCGCAACAGAATAGTTAATTAAGTTTCAATTTTCATAATTTTTCCTCAGTTGCTTTGATGTTCTCATTGAAGCAACTCGAATAGCTTCTTTTCCCTACATGGATCAGTAGCGACAATTGTGTTTATTATTATTGGTGGTGGTTTTATTTGTTTTTAGTTTAGTGTTTTTTCTTTTTATCTTGTGCTGAGGACGCCTGGTTTGGATACAGGCGAAATATCCGCGTTGTTTTAGTCTTTCCTCTCTACTGGCCGTAGTCTCTTTTTTTTTGTGGAGTTTTATCTCTCTTTGTTGTTTAGTGTAGGCTATGTTTACCTAAAGTTTGGGTTGCAGGGTAATTCCCTGTGGAAGGGGCCTTGAGGTAGAAATGGAGGTTTGGGTCAATATACCTATTGAGACCTTCATAAACAAGTAAGGTATGAGATTATAAAAAGAAAAGTTTTTTTTTGTGGTTTCTTAAACGTTACAAATATTTCGATAGACAGTTGGCGCAATGCTCTATGAATACCAATGAATGAATCCAAAAACAATACAATAAACGAATGAGCCAAGTAGAAATACACAAATGAATGATCTCTTGCGAATTCTTTTTTAATTATCCTTACTCTATGCCTATCTGCCTTAGTTCTGCCCTAGGATTGATGATTTAATATCTATCAACAACTGAAATGAATCATTTTTATATAATTCTGAAAAAGTTGGGCCAGCTTTGCCTATCACAGAGACCATTTGTCTTGGCATTACTCTATTTAGCCAAGTCTTTATTCGCTTCCACCTAGTTGATTTTAATTTAAAATCAACTTTTATGCCCTGTTACATTTTAGAAAAAATACCGACAGCTGACAAAGGTAAATTGTGTTTTGGTTTCTTTGGAATGGAAGAGTTTCCGTGTTTCACAGAAAGATGCTTATCGGATTTCCCAAGGAAATGTTTGCTTGTTTTCTTTACTTTTGAAATTTCCGTAAGTTTCGCATCAAATTTGAGCTTGGTGTTTAATGTAACTTTTGACTTTCGGTTTCCCTTTTTTTGTTCTTTAAAAATTTATTGAATTTAGTGGCACCATTGCCTATCTCATTAGTAGTAAGCTAATTTGCTCTTAGCAGTGATTATTTTGACCAAACATATGTAAGAATTCAATCAAGTGTTTAAAAGAAGAATTGATAATATTTGAAAATTCAATGGAAGTAAAGAAGTTGGTCATGAATGTGTTTGGAGGGAAAATTTTCTTGTCAGTTCATTTTGTGTGCAGAACAACTACTGAAAGGAATCACTGTTCAAGAGCTGCAGCAGAATTTTATACATCACAACCTACCACGTAGCTGAAATCACACTTTAAAATGGAAATAAAATAATGTAATGTAAACTATATACTTTGTTGGAAGAATGATAATATCCAGCTAAAATTAAACCTAAGCTGAGGGAACCATTATGTGCATTTTTTTCTGGCTGAACTTTGAGGCTGGAAAAATTCTGATATATAAAGATTGTATTATTTTCAAGCATAATCAAAGAAACATGGATCAACTAAGGACTCCTTTAGTGTATTTATGAGATTGGGTGTGAAGTACAATATTTTTCTCTTGGAGAAGTCTCCCCCACCTTTCTGTTCATTTGCAAATGCAAACTTGATTTATTGTGTATTACCAAAATATTTTTTCCAGATTTAACAGGTGGAACAGTAAGATGAGAAATGGACCAGGTTGTTGAGGAATGTAAGCACCTGAATGAACTGAAGCAAACAATTTCCATTGGAGAAGCTGGTGGGATCAATGAAAAAGCATCTAAAAATATTATTGTCAATATAGCTAGTGTCATAAAAGAAGGAAAATTCTCTGCCAATGAAGCAGGTACTAATGTTTTTATTGTTCTGTAGCTTATAAAGCTGTTATTTTGCATAATAATGCAGAAGGGCAAAGTACGTGTTTTCATGTAGGGAAAGAAGGAGAAATTAGCATTAATAATTAAGCTTGACACCAGAAACCCAAAACTGTTCGAAATATACAGCAAAAAACTAAGTGAAACAAAGTAAAGAAACACATTAGGCTTATTTACCCTTAGGAAATAGAATTGATAAAAGGTCAGAAGAACAGAAAAAGGAGAGAGCCAAAAATTGGAAAAAAAATTCTTGTTTAGTAGATTGGTAACAAAAAATCAGTATTTCCTCAACAACTTTTAGTGCAGGCAAAAATGGAAAAGTAACTGTGGATATTATATTTAGATTTGAGATTTCAAAATATATGTGATGCCACTCAGTCGTAGCACTTTAAAAAAAAAAGATAATGCTTATTCCTTGTTTTTAGAATCGGGATATATATTTTGCAAGTAGAATGAGAAACTCTACCTTATTTGAGTTTAGTGTCAGTAATTTTTGTTAAAGTATGGTTGTTATGACTGTTAAGGGTTAAGTCCTTTAAAAAACGGCCTAAATAGAAAATTCTCTCCTCTCACCCTTCTGGAAAGACATCATTTTCTTAGAAAAAGAAGAAAAAATGACAATCTACACACAGCCCAAAAGACGAATCTCCTCATTGACATTATTGTTTTTTTATTATCCTGCCAAGTATTTTTACCTGTATAGGTTAAAAGAAAGAAGAAGTAACTCTACCTATGATAAAAAATATAAAGAATATAAAATAAAAGAAGAAATTTAAATATAAAAAAAAATTTGATAATATAAAAAAATATATTATAATAATATAAAAAAAGAAGAATTAAGTTCTAAAAAAAAGAAAGTAATATTATTTTTTAATATTTTATTATTATTTTTATTATTTATCTTTTTATTATATTATAAACTTAAAAAAAGAAGAAGCAACTTCTAAAAAAAAAGAATAAGTAATATTAAATTTGTTTAATATTTTATTATTATTTTTATTATTTTATTTATTTTTTATTATCCTGCCAAGCATTTTTACCTGTTTAGGTTAAAAATAAGAAGAAGTAATTCTACCTTCTTCACCCCTACAAATTAGTCAAGGAATAAGAAATTACGCCTCTGTGAAAAATATCTAGCTTTTGTGAAATAAATATGTAGATAAGCCAACACTCAGTCCTCTTTTATTGTTTTTATTTGCTATACTAGAATCAGTTTTAATCAACCATTAAGGTTTCATTGTCTTTATAAGACATTGTAAAATGAAGCCTGTTCAGAATAAAAAAAAAAAAAAAAAAATGGAATTGTGCCTCTTAGGATCCTCTTAGTCGGATGTTTCTAAAAAAATTCATGTAGAATCTTACACTTCTAAGATTTTTACTCTGCAGAACTGCATTCATTTGTATTTTTTTTTCTTGGCAGACATTGTATTTGTTGATTTATTTGGCGATGAGGGACTACTTGGTTTTTTGGAAGAAATTTTGCAGTTCAAAAAAAGCTTTGAAGACTCTAAAAGAGATGGTTGTGAGTTAATACAGCTCATTTTTACTAAGCATGCAGCTCCTGCTAAAAAGTTTGCCCTGTCTGTCAAAGTAAGCTATTTTAATTTATTTCTATTATTTTTTGTGTTTTATACTTGTTATAAGGCTGGATTACGTTTCTGGTTCTCCCTTTTAACTGCATAAACAAATGATTATTAAATGTATTGCAAATAAACCATAATTATCTATATTTTAGATTTTTTATTCAACAAATCTATAATTTTCTTTGATTTTCTAAAGAAATTTTTAATTATTCGTTTAAGGCTTAAAAACAGGGGGAGGGACTAAATTTGAACTTTCTATTTTCTCTTGTAAATTTTGAAGAATTTGGTTAAATTATTGAAATGACCAAAAAAATTTTTGCCAATGGGCATTTTTTCGAAATAGTTGTAAGGATTCTACAATAACTTATAAGGAAAACAAATCTACCTGGTAATGTATCATGTATGTCATTTTACTCAATTGTTTGTTACACAAAGCAATTCAATTAATCCACATAGTTCCCCTGTACGTCTAATGCCCTCGTCTCTATAGTGGGCACCTCAAAGGTAAAAAAATGTTAACTTTCTAGACGAGAAAACTACTACTTTTAGTTTGGTTTAACCATGAATTTAGTTAAGAATTCCATAATTTCTTATAAGTACCTTTATATTATATTTATAGTCAAGAGGAGGAAATTACTACTTTTAGTTTGGTTTAACCATGAGCTTAGTTAAAAATTCTAAAAATTTCTTAGAAGTACCTCTGTATTAAAATGATAGTCAAAAGGAGAAAACTACTACTTTTAGTTTGGTTTAACCATGAATGTAGTTAAAAATTCCAAAAATTTCTTAGAAGTACTTCTATACTAAAATGATAGTCGAAAGAAGAAAACTACTACTTTTAGTTCGGTTAAACCATGAATTTGGTTAAAAATTCCAAAAATCTCTTATAAGTACTTCTATATTAAAATGATAGTCAAAAGGAGAAAACTACTACTTTTAGTTTGGTTTAACGATGAATTTAGTTAAAAATTCCAAAAATTTCTTAGAATTACTTCCATATTAAAATGATAGTCAAAAAAAGAAAACTACTACTTTTAGTTTGGTTAAACCATGAATTTAGTTAAAAATTCCAAAAATTTCTTATAAGTACCTTTATATTATATTTACAGTCAAGAGGAGGAAATTACTACTTTTAGTTTGGTTTAACCATGAATTTAGTTAAAAATTCCAAAAATCTCTTAGAAGTACTTCTATATTAAAATGATAGTCAAAAGAAGAAAACTACTTCTTTTAGTTTGGTTTAACCATGAATTTAGTTAAAAGTTTCAAAAATCTCTTAGAAGTACTTCTATATTAAAATGATAGTCAAAAGAAGAAAACTACTACTTTTAGTTTGGTATAACCATGAATATAGTGAAAAATTCCAAAAATTTCTTAGAAGTACTTCTATATTAAAATGATAGTCAAAAGGAGAAAACTACTGCTTTTAGTTTGGTTTAACCATGAATTTAGTTAAAAATTTCAAAAATTTCGTAGAAGTACTTTTATATTAAAAAGATAGTCAAAAGAAAAAAACTACTACTTTTAGTTTGGTTTAACCATGAATTTAGTTAAAAATTCAAAAATCTCTTAGAAGTATTTCTATATTAAAATGATAGTCAAAAGGAGAAAACTACTACTTTTAGTTTGGTTTAACCATGAATTTAGTTAAAAATTCCAAAAATTTCTTAGAATTACTTCTATATTAAAATGGTAGTAAAAAAAAAGAAAACTACTACTTTTAGTTTGGTTTAACCATGAATTTAGTTAAAAATTCCAAAAATCTCTTATAAGTACTTCTATATTAAAATGATAGTCAAAAGGATAAAACTACTAATTTTAGTGTGGTTTGACCATGAATTTAGTTAAAAATTCCAAAAATCTCTTAGAAGTACTTCTATATTAAAATGATAGTCAAAAGAAGAAAACTACAATTTTTTAGTTTGGTTTAACCCTGAATTTAGTTAAAAATTCCAAAAATCTCTTAAAAGTACTTCTATATTAAAATGATAGTCAAAAGAAGAAAAATACTACTTTTAGTTTGGTTTAACCATTAATTTAGTCAAAAATTCCAAAAATTTCTTATAAGTACTTCTATATTAAAATGATAGTCAAGAGGAGAAAACTACTGAGTAAAGCAATATAGGCATTGAAAGGTCTGTTTTTATAGGCCTACTAAATCAAGATATAAAATTCATTGGGTGTAGAGCTATTCATCAAAAAGTCGTGGAAATTTTTTTCCAGCTGTTATAAAAAGTTTCTCTATAGAAAAAAAGAGGAAGCACCGCCTAAAAAAGAGAATGATAAAAATTCCATCATTAAATCAACTAATTGGAATACCCTGGATTCGAGATTTTAAGCCACTATCTGCAACAGTCTGAAATTATTTCTTTTCCCGGTAAGCTTGGTCATGAATTCGTGTTTTTCTTTCTTTTCTAATTATAAAAAATACTAATTATAATAAAGATATCATTCAGTTATTAATCCATATGTAACACTTCATGCTTTCACATTGATTTTTTTTTACAAATTTTGCTTTTCTTGTCGGTCTGTTTTGTTTATCTTGTTTAAGCTTAATGTCAAATTTTGTATGAATTTCAGCAGAGACAAGTACTAGTCTATTTTATTAGAAAGTCCACCCTAAAATATAAAACTTTTTTCTGTTTTAGGAGTTTTTATGGAAAATATATAGGCTAGACGATGCTGCAAAAATTCGAGTTTCCGCATTAGCAGCATTTTGTCAGGTTCTCGAAAGTCTTTCAAGTTCAGGAGAAGATGTGGCAATAGTTGAAAAAATGAATCTGGGCTCTGTTTCGAAGGAATTGACAAACGAGTTAAGAAGGACCTCAAGAATGCCAGCTACAGGTTGAAAATTTATTTGTTTTTATTTTGGTCTACAGTATTGCTGACAATTATAAGTAATATTCTTAGATGAAGAATAGAATTTTTTTAAACCTTCCCTCGCCGGGATAAAATTTTTTCCGTTTATTTTTTTTAAAACATATTAAACTGGTGTGTGTCTTCAGGGCCCTATATCCTTTGAAAAAGATACTTTGTGGGTGAAAAAGCAGTATTCCTACTTACTTTGCAGAATCACATATTCTGTAAACACATTATCTTTGCGAAAAAAAAATTTAGTGGATTTGTGGTTAAAATAGCACTTTAAATATGGAAAAATTATATGCACAGTAAAATTATATTCAGAGTAAAATTTAAAATGAACGACTTTGAAAATGACCCAGGTACAGCTAATACATCCACTTTCATATTAGGCAGTACTTATGTTACCTAAAAAAAAGTTTGAAAATATCTATTTTTCTAAGTAAACTGTAAAAAAGATGTCTGAAATATCTATTTTTTTTAGCAAACAGTAAAAAAAAATGTCTGAAAATATCTTTTTTTTTTTTTTTAGCAAACTGTAAAAAAAAATGTCTGAAAACATGTATTTTTTAAAGCAAACGGGTTTCTTCTTGATGCGTTAAGATATTTCAACATATGTGGATCTGTGTTTTTTTCTGATATTTTTTCTAGGAGATGCTGATACTTGGCAAAATCGTACTATTTTTCCGCAGCACTCAATGTGTTTGAGTGCTGTGCCTACTCCTAGCGGGTATATTCTACATTTACGGGTAGTAGGGTAGAATATACTACATATTAGAGGATAATTCCTATGACCTATCATCATATCTTATGTAAGAACTTGGGTTATATTTTGGAATAAAAAATAAATAAGTGTATGCAATTTCTCTGAAATCAATCAAATTTCACCTAGTTTTGAATGAAGAATTCTGTCAAGCTAGAGCAAGAACCTAAGTAAAGAGCTAAGTGCCTCCCTTGCATTATTTATTCCTTTCCCCCCTTACTACTTTGCACGGAGAAATTAGTATACAAAGTTCAAAGGGCAATCATTTAATCTGGAAATTGAAAGTTTTAGTGTTCTTTTACTTGTCAGAAGTAGTTTGAGGACGACAAGGCCACTCAATTCACTTTCTGCTTCCCAGCCCTAGTAGTCTCCCAGCGGTATTGAATCAAAATAAAAAAACAGTTTGCTTAAAGTTGTCGAAAGATCCCGTAAATGTGACTCAGGGGATAGATTTTATGGCGGAAAAATGGTAGTATCTTTTGTCTTGGATGTCTAATTTGCCCAAAACTCTGGGGAATTTTTCCCTGGGCCAAGAGTAACAAATTTTGTTGGGAAAGGGAAGCTTTTGGGGGCCTGGTTTGGCCTGAAACTTTTTTTTTGACCATGATCAGTTTTAAACTTACTGTCATCAGTTCTTGGACCAATAGAAACTTATTATATCATACAAAGGATTCTTTGTTTGTTTGTTTGTTTTTTTTTTGGGGGGGGGAGAAGGTGCTCAAAACATAGGGCCTAAAAAGGGGCTGATAAATCTTTTTCTTCAAATGGCATGAAACTTACACCCGTAAGTTGCTGGGCCAAGGGCACTGTCATATGCACAAAGTTTAAGATGGGGGGCACAGACCCAAAAATTAGTGCCAGGTTTTTTTTCCGATTGACTTGAAATTTTTACCTGAAAGTTCTCAATTTGCCAAAAAAATTGAAAAAAAAGATTGATCTACCTGAATGTGGGGCCCTAAAAAGGGCCAACAAACTTTTCGTGAATGGCTTTAAAGTTAATACCGCAATTTCTTGGCCAAATGGACTCCAGTGTGCAAAAAAGTTTTAGTAAGGGGTGCTGCACCCTGAAAAATCTGGCCCAAACAGGGCCAATAAACTTTTTTCGGTTGGCTTGAAATTTTCAAAGATCACTGTCGTGACCACATTCTTTTTTTTTTGCAAAAACCGGGGTTCAAGGGGGATCAGTAATGGGCCAAGATTGTTATCATTCATGGCCAGTCTGAAACCTACAGTCATAAGACCTCTGACCAAGAGGAGCCTAGTGTAAAAAAAAGTTGGTCTGAGGGCATATCCTGCCCAAAAAAGAGACCCAAAAAAGTACCAATAGACTTTTTTTTACTTTATTATTACTGATCAGTCTAAAAATTGCAGTCATAAGGCCTCTGGCTAAAAACAACCTAATGTAAAAAAAAAGTTGGTCGGGGGCGTAATCCTCCCAAAAAAGGGGCCAAAAAGGGCCAATAATTTTTTTCTGGTAAGTTTAAGACTAATATCCTTAAGTATTTGGGCCAAGAGGATGGTAATTTACAAGACAAAATTGGATAAAAATATTGTTTCCCTCCAAAAAGGGGCAAAAACTATTTTTTCTAAAGAGACAAGTTTAAAACCGGAACTCCTTGGACCCAATGAACTCTAATGTATAAGATAATGTAATGGGTTATGATCTCTCTGAATTTAGGACTCAACAAGGGACGAGATACTTAAAATTTCCAAAGATTGTTCTCGTGCTAAACAGATGATTCAATTGTTTTGGGAGGATAGGGAACATTTTTCGTTGACAAACTTTCGTTCGTAAGCTCTTAGGATACAGGAACTCATTAAAAAAAAAGATGAGTTTGGGGGCAAATGGGGCCCAAAAATTTCTTTACCGAATGCAAGTTTGGAATGGGGCCCTCAAAAAAAAGAAGGTCAAATCGATTCGTAATGTCAGAAACTAGTCAAATTATTCTACCATTTATCTTCTAGACTCTCCCACCCAATCTAGTATAATGGGTGAATGGTCAATGTCATTTGTTCAGGAAATATAGCTATAAAATAGTCCGTCGGTACAAAAATAGCAGAAGTTGAAGCTCAGATAATTTAAGTTTAGTAATCGCATAAAACTGAACTTATTCTTGACTCTTAGTCATAAGTCTTAACTACTAAAAAAAAAGAAATTGATTAAGCACTTAAAAAAGAATTTTATACAGAACTTAGTAGTTCAATGATGACAAAGATTTTTTCAAGTTTGGTTGTATCTCCTAATATGTGACTCCTGAAATAGGACAAAAATTATATTTTCTCCTATTGCCTTAAATTTACAGGGTATAGACTACGACAAGGGTCAATGAAGAAGAAAAAAATAACTTTTTTTTGTTGAATTGTTTTTTTTTTATTAATTATTTGTTTCTATTATTTTTTTTATTATTTGTTTTTTTAATTGTGAATTTTTTTATTGAATTGTTGGCAAAACAAAGCCAAGAGAAAAAAAAATATTCAGAAGTAATTTAGGCTTCATTGATTCGGAACCCTCCCCTCAAAATGGGCCGGACAGTGTTTTTCTACAATCAACATGATGTTTTCATTGTAATTACGCTAGACCAGGAAAAACTTAATGAGAATAAAAATTGTTGATTCTTGATTCGGAAAACTTGATTCTATTGACGTTGAAAGCAAAAAAAAACTTCATTTTTTTCGCTAATCCGCTTGAAAATTTTAGGGCAAGCAAACAGGATTAAGGACAAGGCCCTTTCCAGGTGGAGGGGGGGGGGGTACTGGGTTTAACCAGTCAACATTTTAATTTTGAAGCAGATAAAATCAAAAAATTAATCATGTTTCCCTCCATCATTATCCACATTTCGTAGAACATTTTATCCGTGATTCCATTGTAGTCACTTGGGCGAAACTAAATTTTATCGAATCTAGAGAACAACTACCTGTTATACGAACCATTATACGAGCTACCTGTTATACGACGCATCACAAGATGAAAAACAACGAAACAATATATTAGTAGCACTATATATTGGACCATCATAAAGGGAGGGGGGTGTGGTGTATTGACAGAAATGCAAACATGAAATTCAAAAAGAGCATAAAATAAGGAATCGAATATACTATTTTTATTTTATTGAAGTGTTGTTTCTTAATAGCCCCTGATCTAGAACAATACCCGTTTTCTGAGTTTCCTGGGTTAATGAACCAGTATAAGTTTACCCAATCCTTACTGTTTCCTCTTTGCAGCAAGACAACTCCAACAGGAGCTCACACCATAATGAAGTCAGAAAGCTTTTAGCAGCAAGTCCATGACTACTCAGAACCAGAGATAGTAGAAGTGAGATAATAAGCCGAATATACTTCTTTTTGTATTCATTACGGAAATCAAAGCAAAACTGACTCCCTAGTAAAATTGTGTGCTGCGTGAACACCACAAAATAAGTTGGTTCTATAACCATGTAAGAGTATATAACTATTCCACTCCCTAATACGAGTCCAGCCAGATATCCTCCCCCATTGCCTTCTTCAAAGAAGAAATTTTTAACTCTGTTATAACCCTCGTCGCTATTTTAGCTATCTCAACGAAATCCGGTTGTCATGACTGTCTTCTGATAAAGGATTTCAGTTAATTAAAAGGTTCTTAAGTCGTATTGTTTTGAACGTGTTTTTATTGAAAAAAAAGCTTTTAAAACAGACATATAGCGAAAGTAGTACTTATTAATGCTAGATCTTATGTTTCTGTAACAGGAGATGATCTTCTAACAGTTAAGAATTTCTGTGTTTCATTTTTTTTTGTCATGCATGTGCTTGCATTTTTCAACATCCAGGTATACATGTAAATACTGCGTGAAGCTTAAAGGGAGGAGGAAGGACCAGACGACAGATGATCCTTAAACAGGATCTGCCTATCTGTGCCGTGTATGTAAGTTTAGGGATAGGCATGATCAGATTCCGGACATTGATAAATGAATAAACTGGGAAAGTCTTAACTTTTTTTGTTAAAAATTCTTTGTTTTATCCTTGTTTGACCTAACTTAATTAAAAACCCATTTGCAAAAACACAAAGAACAGATCAAAAATATGAAAAATACAAAAAACGAAAATTTACAATAACAACTAAGGATAGTAGCATTTAAGTTAGCCTATATGAAACGAAAAGAAAAAGAAAAATCGGAAAAAAAGAACATACAACTCACTTATCAATCAAAGAAGAACTTTAAACCCTGGGTGCCTTATTGGTGATGCCCAATGCTGGGATTGCCTTGAGTTTCTTAAGGTTCTGTGTCTACGAATTCTTTGTCTTATCATTATTTAACCTAATTTAATTGAATACTGTCGGCAAAAACATGAAAAAGATCGGGGCGTGAATAGGGAAAAAAATTATAGACAAACAAAATAAGTATTTACGCTAACAAACCATGGATAACAGCATGCAACTGTAACCTAATACGAGACAAAAAAAAAACTGGAAAAAAAAGAACTGACAAATCGTTTATAATTCAAAGGAGAACTCTAAACCATGGGTGACTTGTTGGTGATACCCTATGCTGGTATCACTGAAGCTTCTCAAGGTTCTCAAAATTCTTAATTCTGAGACTGCTTTGAGGTTATTCGTAAGAGCAACTGTTTTTGGCATTTAACTCACTGCGCGTAAAATGACAGAACTACGAACCAAAAAAACTCGAAATTTTTTCAAAAAATTGTAAGTAGAATCGGAAAATTGTTGGAGATTTTTGAGACAGTTTTACTTCTAAGCCCAAACAAAAATAAGAGGCAGTTTTTGATATTTCCATAAGCAGGTTTGGCTTTGAAAAATAACGCTAAAAAAGCAGAATTTAAAAGCAGACCTTCAATTTTTAAGTACTTTGAAATTAGGCGTTAACCTGAGAATCAGATTCTGGACAGAACTGATGAAAGGGGGAATAACTGAAAGGTTATATGTCTTTCTTTTAGTGAAACTCCAAGTTATGAAACTCATTGGACTTATCTCAAGATATTTCTCTCCAGCTATAACTGAACCAATTCGATTGCTGCGTTTATTCTTGGATGAAGTATCAAGAGAAGTGAGTCTTATTCTCTTTCTTCAATAATGTGTTAGTTGTTCCGCTATATCTGTATTTTCGATTCATACTTTTGCTTAAAGGAATATGAAAAGTAAAAATACAATCTGATTTTTAAAACTGGTTAACAGAAACCTTACAGAACCATATTCGTATTTAAAAACTGAAAAAACCGGGAGCTCAATATTTAATGATTAAGGAACTTTGCAGGCAGTTGTGTAGTTCTAATTCTTAGTGGCGCCAAGTTTGAAAATAAAGAACGTGTGTGAAGAATGACCAGAAAAAATATATCATCTTGAAGCTCTAGAAAATGTAACTTGCCTGATTGTTGTTCACTCCCACTAATGGGAGTGAAACACTCCCATTAGAGGGTGTAAACTTGGTGAAAAAAGTAACAAAAAGCAGTGATTGAATGAGTAAATGTTGAATAAGTTATATAAGAATACAACTTTAACACCTTGTTACCAAATCGAAATTGAAAAGAAATGTATATATAATTGAGTATCTAAGAATCTAAGCTATGCAATTATATGTCTGTTGATTACATTGTTCAAGATTAAACACTTCGGAATATTAGATAATTGACTCACCTAATACTTTTAGGAAGTAGTGATTAATACTAGTTACTTTATATGTCTTTTAGGAAGACGAATTATCTGAATTTGCCATGTTTATACGCTTGAGCCTTTAAACAGAACTCGCATATCAATATATTTCATTTATTTTTGATTTCAAAAATATGACTTTTGTGACTTAAATTTAACTATGTAGAAGCACAAATGTTAAATTCAATTTTCTGCTTGAACCACTATGGTGAAAATAGCAGAGACCTGATACATATTGGTTTACATAGTCTAATTCGTATTTGTTTATTTAAAATAGCTATCGTAGCACTCAAAAATGAACGCTAAATTACGCTACTTTTACAATCACAAAATACTTTTACATTACACTTTTACAATTCACTTGTTAGATGTTCTTACGAAATATGGTACAAAGGAGTTTGCGAATCTGTTCGTACGGCACTTGACTGGTTCTAGTTTGTTGTAATGCCTAGTATGTCTGCTGATTGATGCGGATGGTGGAAGTATGGATCGGTGCTTCTCGTTTGTTAATATTGATCTCCCAAATTTCATTATTAGCTCATGTCTTCGATCGAATAAGGTGGGCAAATTCAAGAGCTCAAGGGCACTTTCGTAGCTGCTGAAACTGATTCCAAGTATTATCCTAGTAGCTCGTTTTTGGACATGTTCTAGTTCATCTACCATGTAAAGTGTGTTCTGAGTTTGGGGAACCCAAACGGGACAGCAATACTCGAGGAAAGGCCTGATGTAGGTTGTATACGCCAGCAGGAGCTGACGATCAGAGACGCCTAACCTGCGCATACTTGTTAAACCCTGGACTGAGTAGCGACCTTTGTGCACAATATTGTCTACATGCAGCTTAAACGAGCAGCCACTTGTAAATGTTACGCCTAGGATTGTTGCAGAGGAAACAGTTGGAAACAGAGCATCTGGGATAGTGATATTTCGCTTGAGTGGATTAAATCGTAAAACTTTTGATTTTTGTTCGTTCACTTGTAGACTATTCGACTTACACTGGTTGATGAAGTCTGTGAAGAAAGTCGGGTCAGACTGCTGCTTTGTTACTGCATTTTCGACTATATATTTGAGAAGTGGAGACAAGTCATCAACAAACTTGAAACGCTCTTCAAATTCTGCAAGGATAGGGTTGATGACGACAAGAAATAAAAGAGCAGCTAATTTCGTTCCTTGGGGGCATCCACAGGTTAATTCTGACAACTCTGAGCAGGTATCTTCTGCAAACAAAGGGTAAACTGATTTCCGTATCCCCTGTAAAAATTCTCTCACTAATAGTAGTATTTGTTTTTTAGCTCCCATTTCTTTCAGATTAGTTAGTGCGGTCATGTGTTTGATAAGGTCGAATGCTTTTCTGTAGTCTGCCAGAAATAAGTCGACAGTATTATTAGAAGTGTCCAACCACTGGACGATTAAGTGATACATTCGCACTAGATATATTGCCGTGCTACTGCCTCGTATGCAAAGCATTTCTTGAAAGATAAGTGCACACCTTGGGGGTATTAATCCGGTTTCAAATTGCATGTGATTAACGCTGGGAAGAAGAAAATTGTCTATGTTTCAATGTTTACGAACGAAAACTATTGTCAAATTCGCCTTTGGTTTGTGCTTGGTTTTTCACGGTTCAGTGTGGCAACAACGGTGAAATTTTACCCCAAACTTCATAAATTTTCTAATCTTCATAATTGTGCAAAAACCAAAAGTAAAATCAAAGAAGTTTCTGGTTTCAGGTATGAATTGACATAATATTGGGCCAGGGGGTAAAAAACGTTTTCATTTTGGTTTCTTTGGTACTTTAAAAAAACCCAGAGATTTCTGAAATGAAAACTCCTTTTCCTTTTTTTTTTAAATAGCCGTTAATAACATGCCATTAGAACACTGTGTTGAAATGGGGTTTCTGAAGCTGCGTAAAGTCTTGTCTTTATTATTTATTCTAAATTTAATTTTAATAAGAAAGAAAAATACACTATAAAACGTTGCGCTTCAAGCATAATCACTTTTCTTTCAATGAAATTTGGCCTAGATATATTAATTTTTTTTTCAAAAAATTAATTAAAAATTTTGAGTGTGGATTTTATGATCTATCACGCCATCATAGACCTGCTCAAACAGTGTGAAATTCAAGATGGAACATCATTTGGAAACGTTTCTAATATTTTCTGTGTTGGTACCAAAAAGTTTAAATGCACGTCATGTGTTCGACAAGGTTGAAGCCATCACAAGGAATTTTTTTTGTGCTTAGCTTCTCGTTCATTCCACCATCGCTTTTGCTTTGCTGACTTGACCATAGGTAAAGCTGAAGGCTGGTAGGTTCCAGTGACGTCAAATCGCGAAAATCTAGGGTTCGGAGGCAAAGTATGAACATAATGAAAAAGGCATTTTAAACAAAAATATGCAAAGATAAGTTATTTTTCAAAACCTAGGGAACTCCCCCCTCCTAATTGACGCCACTGTAAGTTCCAGAATCGTGTCAATTTTCTATTTTATGAACTTGACTTAAGTCTCCTGCCGGGCACTGTTCGGCGTAGAGAGTGACATCTGCCTCCTCCATCAACTTCGGTCCATGGCGAGTATTTGCTCTTCGCCCTGTCTCATGTTTGCCATCGTCAAGAAATCGGACAGGCTGTCGGACCAACGTTTCTTCGGTCGGCCGTGAGGTCGCTTCTAACCGACTTTGATAGGGTTGAAGTCGTAGATCGTCCTTGTGGGTAGATGTGGCGGCATTCGAAGCAGGTGCCCGAACCATCGTAAGGTTCGCTCGGCTGCTTGAGTCGAAAACCCAGACTGCTTTGTGAGCTGCAGAAGCTTCTGATTGCTGACGAAGTCTTACCATCGTAGGCCCTCGATCCTCCTCAGGCTCTTCGCATGAAATACGTCAATTTTCTTGAGGGTTGCAGCTGATGCTTGCCCTGTCTCAGCTCCGTAAAGCGTCGCAGAGCCGACTAGACCGTTGAAGATCCGCAGTTTCGTTGTACGACTGATGTTTGGTTTTCATCAGAGGTAACGATTTAGTCAGCCCATGACAGAAGACGCTTTAGATAATCTCGCTTGCAGCTCGGGGAGAAGCGAGCCATTTGAAGAATATATGGAGCCCAGGTAGGTGAAGTCTTGAACAACCTCGATGCCGGTGGTACTGTCCAGGCTAACTGGAGAGTTAACAATAGGAGATGACGGGTCAATGGCCATAATTTTAGTTTTGTTCCAGTTTATATGCAGTCCTACATTGGTAGCCTCTTCTAGTAGAATTCGGAGCGCTTCCAGCAGCTGCTCCATGGAGTCCGCCAGAATGGCCAAGTCGTCGGCAAAATCAACATCTTTGATGGCACGATCTCCGAATTTTAGCCCAAAGCTGAGACGTGAAGTGGTTTTTGTCACAATGTAATCTACGATGACATTGAAGAGTCCTGGGCCGCTGCACATCCTTGGCGCACCCCTGTCGTGATTTGAAAGAACGGGCTGCGCTGACCATTTACTTGTACACAGCTCTCCGTCCCATGGTGCAGCGCCTTGAGAAGCCTGCAGCATTTCTCGGGTAGGCCAATCAACTCTAGAATCCACCAAAGAGCTTTTCGATCGACTGAGTCAAATGCAGCACGGAAGTCGACGAAGGCAATAAGTGCTTTCTGTCGGAACTCTGTGGTCTTCTCTACTATTTGTCGAATCGTGAAAATCTGCTCTATGGTTGAACGATCCGACATAAAACCAGCTTGCTCTGGTCGTCGGATTTTTCGAATGATGTTCCGACATCGATCCGACAGGACCATTGAAAACAGTTTACCAGGGACTGACAATAGGGTTTTTCCTCGGTAGTTGGAGCAGTCGCTTCTTGAGCCTTTTCTCTTCCATAAGGAGGTGATGACACCCTTCCGACAATCCTCGGGAATTATATCCGTTTGCCAGATTGTAGAGAGCAGGGTGTGGAGAAACAAGAGCATTGCAAAACCTCCATATTTCGATAATTAAGCTCAACTATCTCTTATATCTGTCGCTATTTTCTTAGCTATTGATAGATACATATATTTATTAAGTGGTTGATTTGGGCACAAGTTTGTTTTAGTGCTCTAATCGATTACCAATACCAAATGGTTTTATAAGAATAATTAATTGAAGTATATACGCTGGAGAGCCAAGGATGTGGTGTTAGTGTAACAAATTGACAGCACCAAAACATAACCCTACGAAACACTTAATGGCGTATTTTTTTCTCCCAACATTTATTGTTTGTATAATGGTATCTGTCCAATGATTATTACTATTTTGTTTTTTCTATAACGTTTTTAATCCGGGTTGCAGCGGTATCTAGCTGCCAAGTAAAAGACGATCACGCTTCATAGCAAAAACTAGAAGAACCCATAAATCCTAAAATTAGAGTCAGATCAAAACAAAAATTGCACTATTAGAACTTCCTTGTCCGAAACTCCTGTATTGAAGACTTACCGTCTCTTGGCTTGAACAACAAGGAAATTAAATTGGCTTGAAAATAAAGAAAATTGGCTGCAACCACGATATTGTGCATATATGCCATTTTTTTACGTTTTTTTTCCTCCTCAGCTAGCTGGGCATTTGAAAATCATAGAGAGCTGTATAATGGCTCATTTTAAAGGAAATTGCTACAAATAAAATAGTTGTTAAAATAGAAACGATTTTGACCAAAAAATTGCATTTTATTTGTCAAGCTTGTTGAATGACTTTATAATCCTACTAGCTGTTGGGGTGGCGCTTCGCGCCACCCCAACACCTAGTTGGTGGGGGCGCTTCGCGCCCCCCCAAGCCCCCCCGCGCGCGTAAGTCGTTACGCGCCATATTAGTTACGCGCCATTGTAGTTGTGTCCCTATGTCCCACCTGTGAATATAGATATATATATATATATATATATATATATATATATATATATATATATATATATATATATATATATATATATATATATATATATATATTTTTAGTTAATGTTTTTAACTACGTAAAACTTGCGAATATACAACATTCTTTGCTGTCCCATTGTCTGTGCATATAAATAGATTGTCAAGTTTACCGACTCTTGAACATGCAACATATAATGGTCCATGGGAAAACAATCCGTATTCAGATCTATACCTCATGATTCTAATGATTGCCCTTGAGCTTTGTTGATGGTGATTGCTAATCGACCATTCCCTGAGTCGCCATCGTCATTTATATATCCCCCTGTGCACCCCGGCGTCCCCTTTGTAGTTATGTCCCTGTATCCCGGTCGTCATTTATATTCCCTGTGTCCCGGTCGTCATTTGTGTCCCGGTGTTCCAGTCTGTGATTTCTCTTTGAGTGTCCCGGGCGTCATTTATATTCCTTGTGTCCCGGTGTCCCGGTCGTCATTTATATCTCCCTGTGCCCCCCGGCGTCCCCATTGTAGTTGTGTCCCTGTGTCCCGGTCGTCATTTATATTCCCTGTGTCCCGGTCGTCATTTGTATCCCGGTGTCCCGGTCTGTATATACATTCGTTTTTTAGTTTTGTTTTTCTCCTTTATTTTTTTCCTTTTTTCTTTTTTTTCTTTTTTAGTTTATTTAGATTTTTATATTTTTTAGTTTTTTTATTAGTTTTTAGTTTTTTTTGTAGTTTTTACCATTTTTTTTAGTTTTTTTAGTTTTTTTTTTTACTTATGTCCTGGTCGTCATTTATACTCCCTGTGTCCCGGTCGTCATTTGTGTCTCGGTGCTTTTGTTGATTGCTAATTTATATTATATTTATATTTATATTTTTTATATTTATTAATATTTTTTTAGTTTTCTTTTTCTCTTATTTTTCAGTTTTTTCCTTTTTTTTCTTTTTTTCTTTTTTAGTTTTTAGTTTTTTTTTGTTTTTTACCTTTTTTTAGTTTTTTAGTTTTTTTAGTTTTTTTTAGTTTTTTAGCTTTTTTAGTTTTTTTTATTAGTTTTTAGTTTTTTTTTAGTTTTTGCCTTTTTTTAGTTTTTTCAGTTTTTTTTAGTTTTTAGTTTTTTACCTTTTTTTAGTTTTTTTCTAGTTTTTTAGCTTTTTTATTTTTTTTTTCTTTTTAGTTTTTTTTGTAGTTTTTACCTTTTTTAGTTTTTTTTCTTCTTTTGTATTAGTGTGAAATAATTCAGACGTCATATGCGGACAAACACGACGTCACTCGACAGACAGACAGACAGACATAACCCACAAACAACTTATTTTTATATATATTTATTTATATTTTTTTAGTTTCCTTTTTCTCTTTTATTTTTCAGTTTTTTCCTTTTTTTTAGTTTTTTTCTTTTTTAGTTTTTAGTTTTTTAGTTTTTTACCTTTTTTAGTTTTTTTTAGTTTTTTTAGTTTTTTAGCTTTTTTAGTTTTTTTATTAGTTTTTATTTTTTTTGTAGTTTTTGCCTTTTTTTATTTTTTTCAGTTTTTTTTTAGTTATTAGATTTTTACCTTTTTTTAGTTTTTTTAGTTTTTTAGCTTTTTTAGTTTTTTTTTCTTTTTAGTTTTTTTTGTAGTTTTTACCTTTTTTAGTTTTTTTCTTCTTTTGTATTAGTGTGAAATAATTCAGACGTCATATGCGAACAAACATGACGTCACCTGATCCATCCACAGATCCACACACAGACAACTTATTTTTATATATATAGATATGTTATAATTATATATGACGTAATAAGTGAATGCAATATTTATATACGCTTATCTTTCGACAAGATAGTAATGTAAGAAATACATTATTACAAGAATAAATTTTTTGCGTGTAACTGTTTTTTCTATAACTGTAGTAGCAAGTGTTACTTTTAACATTATAAGAAGCATATAAATATAGGTATGTAATATGCAGTAATTCTTTTAGGGGTTTTAACAAAAATTACATAAAGGATCGATATAAATCATCATATATGGTTTCAGTCAAGTAGTTATTAATAGAAGTTTTGTTTAGACTTTAACTTTACAAATATGAAAAAATTACCTGACGCAGAAATTGAACCTGCCACCTTCGGAGTAGAATACAAACAAGCCATCCACTGTGCTATAGGGGCTCTTGAAGAAGCAATTTTCAAATAGTTTATGTTATACTTATATATTATAGTAAATAACGACCTCTAGCCCATGTTAACTGAAATAATCTATTGACAAGATAACTTGAAACAAACATATTTGTAAAATTGCTTCTTTAAAATAGGGACTATATGGCTATTTTACTATGAAACCTAGTAAAGAACAAACCATGGCATATATTAGACTTAGTTAGCTGCCTGATTCTCTTAAGTTCGTCTCTTACTATTCCAAATAAGAAATAGCCTTAGGTTTTTTTCCTGTTTGTGACCCGGGTCGCAGCGGTAGCTTGCAACCTAGTAAGAGACGATCACGTCCAATACTAAGCAATACAATAGCCCATAACTCCTAAAATAGTTTCAGAATTAAAACAAGAAGTACATTAATTAGATCTGCCTTGTACTAAGGCCCTATATAGCAAAAATACCGCCCCTTGGCTTGAATAACAAGGAAAATCTATTGGCTTGAATAACTGAAAGGAAGAAAGAAAAATGAAGAAGCTTTTCCTTTCTTTTTTCGTTTTTGTGGCTGGTACAGAAATTGACAACTTTCCTAGATTTCACTCCGCATTAAATTAAACGTTTGTTGTTAACTTTTAGTTGATAATTTGACAGAATGGTTTAAGATATATCAAACAAATGGGAGGCAATATGACAGGAAAAGCAAAAAAGGGATAGAAAGCCAGGTTTGCTGTGAGAATGCAACGACAATTAGAAAAAAAAACAAAAAAAACAACGTGATATTGTATAATACCTTTCACAAGCTCTTTTCAGTATTTGATCCGACTTCCTCTTTCTGTGTGGGGCTGCCTGTAGAACAGTACAACGTAACTGTACTCACGCCACTACAACCTAAAAAGAAAGATTCCATTACTAATGGACAATGAAAACCGTAAAGAAGGAAAGAAGAAATAAAACTTTTGGACAATTATAGATAGAGTTCAATGCCAGAAAAAAACAACGTAATTTTTTTATTGCCATCTAAGTTATGTACAATTTTCTATTTATTTTTTCATGCTGGGCCTAATGGAAATTTGAAATAAATTGCTAATGGATAGACTCAAGATAAATATTATGCCAGTCTTATAAGCCCTTCCTGTCATTGTTTGCACACTTGATATTCTATTTAAGATTTGTCAACTGTTTAATTTAGGAAGGCCATTTCATTTAATCGTTATTTTTCAGTATTCGTATTCGAAAGGACCAGATATGACTGTAATAGCTGGGTCTCTTTATGGAATCCATGGTATTCTGACATCTTTCTCTGAAATCATTGCCGAAAAACAAGATATAAAAATTCAGATTTTTGAAGTTGTTGATGAAATGGTTTTAAAAGGCATCGATCTACCAAGGAGAGAAGCTCCACGTGGTAAGTAATTAAGTCATTGCCCTGCCTCATAACATTTATTTCTACTTAATCCAAAGCTCCGAGAAAAAAATTCTTGTTAATTTTCCTTTTGTTTTGAAAATTATATCTGACTAAGAAGAACGTTGCAACTGCTATCCCGTATTATCAAAGGTATATATATATTTCCCAAGCACTTGTGGAAGGAACTTTGTGCACTTTGTGTGTGGAAGGAGTATTCAGGGAAACTTAATGGGTGGGTCACTTGATTAGAAATTCCAACCTCTATTACCCTTTGTAAGGGTCAAAAGGGATTGGATTGTACCTGTCCCCTACCATGCCTTTTTTCTACTCATTCTCCTATGACGACACACCCCCCTCCTCCATCTGATCGAAGGTGCAAGATTGTTTTTTTAAGAATATTTTAAAGGTCCAATAAATATGACATGATCCCCATAGCCCTTGGGCCGAGAGTTGCATATTATATAGATTACAAGTTTTCTCTATTTGACTATGTGCTAGAAAAACGCGAACGTGTTTGATCCTGGGTTTCTGTTTGACCTTGTTGTAGAGATGGTTTTAAAAGACATCGACCTACCAAAAAGAGACGCTCCATGTGATAAGTAAATATGAATCACTTTATCACCCTACCTCATAGTGGTTACATCTACTTCATCCAGAGCTCTGTGAAAGGATTTTTCCTATTTTATCATTTTTTAAAATTCTGTCTAGCTAAGAAAAACGTGGCAACTGTTACCTCATAATCACTGTAGAGAGATATGAATAGTACGATTATTCCCTATCTCAACCATTAGACAAAGCTGGACCAAGATGCAGCTGCTCCGGAGAACATATAAACCAGAAGAAACATAAGCCACATAATTTTTTTCTATGAGTAGGGACGCGTGTGGCATCGGTATTTGCAGCCTGAAGAACAGGAAAGAAATAAGACGAATCGAGCGTCTAGGTGATAAAAAGAATGCAATACGTTGAAGAGATAAAAAAAAAGAAAAAGGAAAATCGTTGGTATTACTGGAATAATGCAAAAGGTCAAGATAATATTAGTTTGAGAATGGAAAGAAAAGCAAAGAATGAATTTATAAAGATAATCAAGGTAGAAAAAAAGGTTTTACTTGAACAATGATATAACGTGATGACATTTGATAAGGAAAATTTGGCGCTTCGCATTGATATTTCAGTTCCATAGTTTTACCAATTTTTTCTCAATGGGAAATTGTGTGGTCGGCATGAAAGCAGATTCACAGCTAAATTAAATTTAGTCACTTCCTTTTCTCACATATGTTGGATATTTGGTTTAATTTGTATTGTCTGTAGTACTAAGGAGCTCATTAAGGAGACATTCAAATACTAGCTCGAAAAAATTTTGCGTTTTTGTTTAAAAAAGGAGATAATCCACTATTTAAACTACTAAAATTAAAATTAATCACTTGCTAGTTTATTTTCCTTGGTTGGGATTTCTGTTTATTCTACTATTCTTAAATTTCACTTTGTAATATGCACGCGTGCGCAAAAAATATCGAATAAATTTTTCAAGGGGGAAGTACTCGCAACCGATTCTGTTAGCTACCGCTCAAAGCCTAAGCGAGGACAATTTTCTTTGAAAGCGAAGCTTATTATGCCATGGAAGCTAAAACGAAAACTGAATGTAAAGAAATATTAAAAAAAACCTAACCCCTCCCTTTCTCCAAAAAAGAAAATCCTAGAAATGCGCATGACTAAAATCTTTGCTTTGGTCGTATTAAAGCATAATAATTAAGCTACATCAAATTATGCAAGCAAAGTCATTGGTGGGTTTAGTGAGGGGCCGTTCCCCTCCCTCTGGTTTCAGACATGCCCTGGACAATACAAGCTTGATTAGCTACTGACAATGAACTTGACAACTAGAATTATTAAGTAATTTTGAATAATCTTAACACAATTCTGAAACATTCCAAGTTTTGTACGAAACTTGCACATAACCCAAAACTGGAAAGATAATAAAAAGAATCGTGAAGGTTAAATTAATGAGTCATAAAAAATGCTTTCTGATGAGAAGTTTTACATAATTTTTAACTTTGTGGCAGAGTATTTACAACAATAATAACAGTTAGCATTACTCCATATTCTTCTTATAATATAAATACAATTCTTTTGATGTTCTTCAATTGTCTGAAAACTCACTAAGAATTTCACGATAAACAGTTCTTAATACACGTTTAATATTTTCTTAGATATGGCTATTCCACCAGTTATTAGAAGAAAAACAAAGGTCCTACATCAAATTTCGAAGGATATTTTTATGCCAAAAAAAGAGAATAAAAGAGAAAAAATTCAAGGGAATTTTTTCCTTACCAAGAAAAAAAAAAGTTTTGACACTCGATGGCGCAATATTAATTTCTAAAACCGCAGATTATTAGTTCATCCCATTTGATTTTGCTTTCACAATTATGAATAATACAAATTCGCACCGTTATTTGAAGTTGCTCGACCTACTGAGAAATGTACACTGGATTGTTTAAAAACAGAAAATGGGTGGAGCTTTTATATGTACCGAGACTGTAGTAGACAAATATTTATGGCTATAATCGTACTGGTGAAATTTTTTACAGTGCTCATAATATAAAAAAAGTGACCAATTACAAACAACTTTCCAGATAAAACAGTGGTTTTTATGAATAAAAAGACTCTTAGTAGAAAAGAATTAAGAAACATTAAGTAAGTAGCAAGAAGTAGAATAAAATTGCCGTGTATTCTTTATAATAAGTGTTTGCCTGGATTGTTTTCTAATGTTCAATCTTTGAGCCAAATCACTGACATGTATATATATAATAATGACTATTATGTAAACAAGAAGCATCATTATCATCATCGGTATTCCTGTCAGATTGAAACATTCTAAAAATTCTAAACAAAAAATACTAAACATTCTAAAAACATCCAAATCACTGACATGTATATGTATAATAATAATTATTATGTAACTAAGACTCTACCCAAAAGTAGCCCCCCATCCCTCAGCTCCCGAAAAAATTAAAGTTTTTGTAAAGGTGCACACTTCGGGAATATGTAATGATAATAAGTAATTTAGTCCTTTCTCAGAGGAGTAGTCCTCGATTTCTTGTTAATCATACACTGTATATACATAACATATTAGATCCATTAACATCATATACAGTAGCATAAAAAGCCTCTCGACTGAGTCTGCTGTGTCTGTCATGCAAATGCTGTCTGTATCGCAAAATTAAACAGTGGGACGAAGGTGCTTTTTCTTGGGAATAATAGTACTTCAACACTTTGTACAGTAGTGAAGGAGAACTAGACGGTTTCAAAACAAAATTTAGGAGAATGAATTTCATCTTAAGTATATCGGTTTAAAAAAAGGGATATTTGTATTTCATGTTAAATCAAAAAGTACAGCAAAAAGTAAGACATAAAAATTAATTCTTGATCCCTTTTGGAAAAAATTAATCTAGGTTTTTTTATACCTTAGTCCTTTAGAAAAATTATCTAAGCAAAGAAATAATATTTTTATTTATGTTCTTATACGGTGAATAATATTATAAATTTGCTGGGTGATGCTAGTTGTCGGTTGTTATTTTTCTTTTAAAGAAGCTTCCGTGTCCTCTCTTATCAATTTCTCATATCCAACATTCTTAATGTTCATGACTATGATTATAAGTAACTATGATCCTTTTTGGTTGGATTTGTGAATGAAATACTTACAATGATGCTTCGAAATATTGGAAAATTTGACTTAATTGTGTCTTTTGTCACTAGCTGCTCTTGGGCTCTTTGCTGAATGTGGCGATATATTCGAAGCTCATGTGTGCAGAAAATACGAGAAATGGTTCAATGCTCTTTTGCTATGGACACGGCATGACAATGCTGATGATCATCGGCGTGGATATGAAGCCATTGAAAAATTAACCTACCTGGCTGCTCGACACATAGAAAATTTGTCTCGGGATAAAGAAAAAAATATGGTTTTAGGCATGTTCAAGGTAAGAGTAAAAAAGATATGGACGCATCAAAAGTATGGGTGTTTTTCCGCCATTTATTCCGTTAATTTCCTTTCGCAGCGTTCTTACTTCTTTAACAGTATTTTTTTTCGCTTGCTCTATCTGCAACATCTAGCACTAGAGTTTAGATTTGAATAGTTGCTGTCAGATATATCAGATATGGTTCTAGTCATATTCAAGGCAACAGTGGAAAAGATATGGACATATCAAAAGAATGGGTGTTTTTCCGCCATTTATTCTGTTAATTTCTTTTCACAGTGTTCTTAGTTTTTTGCTTTTTCTATCTACGCCGTCTAAACCCTAGGTTTGAATAGTTAACTCTAGGTTTGAATAGTTGCTGTCAGATTTATCAGATTGGTAGATACCTGACTAAGTCAAGGTTAAACATCGTAAGTCTTTAAAAGTTTGACCTTATATGTGGCGTCTGTGTTACGCTATATGTTAAGTGAAAGAGATAATGTATTTAGTTATAATGTATTTTAGTCAGGCGCAGGCCAATTCATAAATCTTGCCATTTAGGATAAGCCAGCAATGTTTATAATCCATGTCATCTATGCTTGAACATGGGGGAAGGGGAGTATCTGGTGATTTCATCAGAGATCCGAAATAGGAAAAATATATTATTTAGATATACTTTCCAAGCACGTAATTTGACCTTTGGGGGCGGGAGGGGGGCTCGGGAATCTTCGAGGGCCAAGACTTGTGAAATGCTACATAACTTATAAATTAGAAGTACATGTATGTTATGTGTCAATATTTCTTAATCTGTTCAGATAATCAGAACGAAAAGATTTAGCTAAATTAAATGCTGTGGAAATGTTAACCTGTTTATTGATGAAAATAAATATTGCTAGAATAAGACCTTCCAACTTGGTCAGTCATCCAAAGAAAAACCTGTTAGACAAGTTTGCAGCATTAGCTAGCGTCTGATTCCACCGTTAACCGTTAATTTAAGTAGGTTTTCGTCACACTCAAACAGTTCGTGGTAACGAACTGTAGTAAGGAGCGACCCGGCTCAATAGTAACCGAAACTCTAAAAAACGGAATTTTGATACCAATAGTTACATCAAAAGAATCGCATTTTAATGCTGGTTTTAAATATATATGTTTCATCAAGTTTAGTTTTACCAATCAAAAGTTACGAGCCTGAGAAAATTTGCCTTATTTTAGAAAACAGGGGGGGGGACACCCCTTAAAAGTCATAACGAAAAGAAAATCACACCATCAGATTCAGCGTATTAGAGAACCCTACAGTAGGAGTTTCAAACTCCTATCTACAAAAATATGGAATTTTGTATTTTTGCCACAAGACGGATCACGGATGCGTGTTTATTTTTTTTCCCAGGGGGGATCGCATCGACCCAGTGGTCCTAAAATGTCGCGATAGGGTTCATTCTAATGGGAATTAAAAGCTCTAGTGCCTTTTTTAAGTGACGAAAAATAAGGCACCTAGGCCTCCTCCTACGCTCATTTTTTCCAAAGTCACAGTATCAAAATTCTGAGATAGACATTTTATTCAGCATAGTCGGAAAATCTAATAACTATGTCTTTGGGGACGACTTACTCCCCCACAGTCCCCGTGGGAGGGGCTGCAAGTTACAAACTTTGACCTGTGTTTACATATAGTCATGGATATTGGGAACTGTACAGACGCTTTCAGGGGAATTTTGTTTTGGTGAGGAGGGGTCTATGCAGTGGGAATTTTCCATGGAGGAATTTGTCATGGGGGAAGACTGTTAAAAAAACAGTGAAAAAAATAAATACGAAAAAGTTTTCGTATTTCAACTGAAAGTAAGGAGCAGTTTCAACTGAAAGTAAGGAGCAGCAATAAAACTTAAAACGGATAGAAATTATTACGCATATGAGGGGTTCATATCTCGCTCTTTACTCTAAAGTAATTTATTAGTTTCAACTATTTATTCTACGGCCTTTGTGATTCAGGAGTCATTCCTAAGGAACTGGGACAAAATTTAAGTTTTAGTGTAAAGAGCAAGGTATTGACGAGGGGGCGAACCCCCTCACATGCGTAATAAAAATATACGAATATAGAAGTTCGTTACGTAAGTTAATTCGTAAGTTTCGCATATTTTTTCCTAATAAAATCCTTCGTAAAAAAATGAAAAGTTCTAGTTGCCTTTTTAAGTAACCAAAAAATTTCAGGGTAATTACGCCTACTCCCCCCTCCTTTTTTCTCAAAATCGTCCGACCAAAACTATGAGAAAGCCATTTGGCAAAAAAAAAAAATTATGAAAACGTTCAGAAATTAAATAAATAAACAAGTTTTTTAACCGAAAGTAAGGAGCGACATCAAAACTTAGAAACGAACAGAAGTTACTCCGTATATGAAAGGGGCTGTTCCATCCCCAAAGTAGAGTTGAGAGAAAGAGTCAAACTTTAGCATAAAGAGCGAGGCGTTGAGGAGGGAACAGCCCCTTTCATATACGGGGTAATTTCTTTTAATGTCACTCCTTACTTTCAGTTAAAAAAACTTATTTTTTTCTTATTTAATTAATCTAAGAAATTAAACGTTTGTAGTGTCAGTGGACCTTTTTAGGGCAGAGGGGGGGGGGAGGGGTGTAACATGACGAAAGGTGAATTTTAAGGCGCATCTTCAATATCTTTGTTCTGAATTTTGTAAAATCCGCCTTAATTGAGACAAGTAATCATGTATAACCGATTTCATGCCAATGGCAATTTAAGCAATTGGGTATTTTGTTCCTCGAGCGACACTGTACGCAGCATCAAGTTAGGTTGTTCCTAGTTTGCAAATATACTAAACATGACGAAAGGTGAATTTTAAGGCACATCTTCAATTATCTTTGTTCTGAATTTTGTAAAACCTGCCGAATTAAGACAAGTAATTATGTAAGATAACCGATTTCACGCCAATGGCAATTTAAGCAATTGGGTATTTTGTTCCTCGAGCGACACTGTACGCAGCATCAAGTTAGGTTGTTCCTACTTTGCAAATATACTAAACATGACGAAAGGTGAATTTTAAGACGCATCTTCAATTATCTTTGTTCTGAATTTTGTAAAACCCGCCGAATTAAGACAAGTAATTATTTAAGATACCCGATTTCACGCCAATGGCAATTTAAGCAATTGGGTATTTTGTTCCGCGAGCGACACTGTACGCAGCATCAAGTTAGGTTGTTCCTAGTTTGCAAATATACTAAACATGACGAAAGGTGAATTTTAAGACGCATCTTCAATTATCTTTGTTCTGAATTTTGTAAAACCCGCCGAATTAAGACAAGTAGTTATGTAAGATAACCGATTTCACGCCAATGGCAATTTAAGCAATTGGGTATTTTGTTCCTCGAGCGACACTGTACGCAGTATCAAGTTAGGTTGTTCCTAGTTTGCAAATATACTTACACAATAAACATCTTTGTATGAACTTTGCAGTATTTATTGGATCACCAAAATAATTATATAAGATATTTGATCCCATGTCAATCGATTGCATATCCAATTAATTTGACAGTTTGTTCTGCGCTGTAGAGGAAAATGTTTGATGAGCCACTGTGAGTTTCCCATATAGAGGGGGAGTAAGCACACTTCAACATTTATTCTGAGAGAGGGGAAACACTCCTTAGAATCCCATTTTTATGGCACTTAGTATTAACCAAGTAACATATAGCGATTGCAAATTCTGTCAGTCTGTCTGTCTGTCGGTCTGTCTGTTACTGTTTTGCTACTTTAGGCACTTCCAGGTAAGCTAGGACGATGAAATTTGGCAGGCGTTTCAGGGACCGGACCAGATTAAAAATTAGAAATTGTCGTTTTCCAGATTTGACCATCTGGGGGGAGTGGGGGGCCGATTAATCCGGGAAAACAGAAAAAATGAAGTATTTTTAAATTACGAAGGAGTGATAAGATCTTTGTGAAATTTGAAGTTGGGAAGGATATCGTGTCTCATAGCTCTTATTTTAAGTCCCTACTGGATCCGGTGACATGGGGATAATTGAGGGGGGAACCTAAAATCTTGGAAAACGCTTAGAGTGGAGGGATCGGGATGAAACTTGGTGGGAAGAATAAGCACAAGTCCTAGATACGTGATTGACATAACCAAAACAGATCCGCTCTAACTTACTAACTAACTTACGAACGGGTGATGGGATCTTAATGAAATTTGATGTTTGGAAGGGTATCGTATCTCAGAACTCTTATTTTAAATCCCGACTGGATCCGGTGACATGGGGGGAATTGAGGGGGGAACCTAAAATATTGGAAAACGCTTAGAGTGGAGGGATCGGGATGAAACTTCGTGGGAAGAATAAGCACAAGTCTTAGATATGTAATTGACATAACCAAAACAGATCCGCTCTCTTCGGGGGAGTTGGGGGAGGGGCTAATTCTGAAAAATTAGAAAAAATGACGTATTTTTAACTTACCAAGGAGTGATTGGGTCTTAATGAAATTTGATATTTGGAAGCATATCGTGTCTCGGAGCTCTTATTTTAAATCCCGACCGGATCCGGTGACGTTGGGGGGAGTTGGTGGGGGGGGAGCCTAAAATCTTGGAAAACGCTTAGAGTGGAGGGATCAGGATGAAACTTGGTGGTAAAAATAACCGGAAGTCCTAGATAGGTGATTGACATAACCGGAACGGACCGCTCTCTTCGGGGAGGTTGGGGGAAGGAGGGTTAATTCTGAAAAATTTAAAAATGAGGTATTTTTAACTTACGAAGGAATGATCGGATCTTAATGAAATTTGATGTTTGGAAAGATATCGTGTCTTGGAGCTCTTATTTTAAATTCTGACCGGATCTGGTAACATTGGGGGAAGTTTGGTGGGGACCTAAAATCTTGGAAAACGCTTAGAGTTGAGGGATCGGAATGAAACTTGATGGGAGAAATAATTATAAGTCCTAGATACGTGATTGACATAACTGGAACGGATCCGCTCTCTTTGGGGGAGCTGGGGGGGAGGGTTAATTCTGAAAAATTAGAAAAATGAGGTATTTTCAACTTACGAAGGAGTGGTCGGATCTTAATGAAACTTGATGTTTGGAAGGATATCATGTCTCAGAACTCTTATTTTAAATCCCGACCGGATCTGGTGAAGGGGAAGTTGGGGGGGGGGGGGTGGAACCTAAAATCTTGGAAAGCGCTTAGAATGGAGGGATCGGGATGAAACTTGGAAGGAAAAATAAGCACAATTCCTAGATACGGGAGTGACATAACCGGAACGGATCTACTCTCTTTGGGGGAGTTGGGGGGAGGGTTCATTCTAAAAATAGAAAAAATGAGGTATTTTTAACTTAAGAAAGAGTGATCGTATGTTAATGAAGTTTCGTAGTTAGAAGGACCTCAAAACTCAGATCTCTTATTTTAAATCCCGACCGGATCCAGTGTCACTAGTTGGGGGGAATTTTGGAAAACGCTTACAGCGGAGAGATAAGGATGAAACTTGGTGGAAAGAATAAGCACAAGTCCAAGATAAGTGACTGACATAACCGGACCGGATCCGCTCTCTTTGATGGAGTTGGGGGGGGGAGTAATTCGGAAAAATTAAAAAAAATGAGGTATTGTAACTTACCAACGGATAATCAGATCTTAATGAAATTTGATGTTTGGAAGGATATCATGTTTCAGAACTCTTATTTTAAATTTCGACCGGATCCGGTGAAGGGAAAGTTGGGGAGGGGGTGAAACCTAAAATCTTGGAAAACGCTTAGAGTGGAGGGATCGGGATGAAACTTGGTAGGAAAAATAAGCACAGGTTCTAGATACGGGAGTGACATAACCGGAACGGATCTGCTCTCTTTGGGGAGTTGTGGGAGGGTTCATTCTAAAAAATAGAAAAAATGAGGTATTTTAACTTACGAAAGAGTGATCGTATCTTAACGCAATTTCGTATTTAGAATGACCTCGAAACTCAGATCTCTTATTTTAAATCCCGACCGGATCCAGTGTCATTAGGGGGGGGGGAATCTTGGAAAACGCTTAAAGCGGAGAGATAAGGATGAAAATTGGTGGAAAGAATAAGCACAAGTCCAAGATAGGTGACTGACATAACCGGACCAGATCCGCTCTCTTTGGTGGATTTTTTTTGGGGAGGGGGAGTGATTCGGAAAAATTAGAAAAAATGAGGTATTTGTAACTTACGAACGGATGATCAGATTTCAATGAAAGTTGATATCTAGAATTTTTTTGTGCTTTAGAGCTCTCATTTTAAATCTCGACCAGATCCGGTGACATTGATGGGAGTTGGAGGGGGAAACCGGAATTCTTGGAAAACGTGAAAAACGAGGTATCTTACGAATGGGTGATCGAATCTTAATGAATTTTGATATTTAGATGGACCCCGTGAGCTCTTATTTTAAATCCCGACCGGCATCGAGCCTCTGATTTTCCTTTTAAAGTAATCTATTGATTCTTAGAATTTTGCTAGAGCTCATACCATATGAGTTCTTTGCTCTTGGCTTTTCCGACCTCGTCACAAGTGCCAAATGAGCTCTTAGCTTTTTTTTTGCTAAAATTTGACTTTTATGTATCTTCATGTCTTGATTTAGAAAAAAAAAAAAAAAAAAACAAAAAAAAACGTAGCCTAAAGGACGTTATCGCTCACGGAAAATGTATAGCATTAAGACGCTGTAAAATCTATCCTGCTTGGTTTGTTTTGTATAAGATCCTGCGTAACCTTAAAAAAATTTGAATTATGATGGGCGTCAATATTTAAAAATTTTAAATAAACATTAAGCTCAAAGGGTATGGGAAACTAGAAAGATAGCTTTTGAACTTTAACACTGGTTTAATAGGAGTTAGAAACTCTGAGCATTCTGAAAGTGTAGCATTATCTAGCAGAATCAGAAAGTTCAAAACAAGCTGAATTTTAATTAAGTTCAGATTTTCATTAAATTTTTCTAAATTTATACATCAGAAATCCGTTTCATTGACTCCAATCCGAATTGGACCAAGGTGTACCAAGTACCAAGATGTAGCCACGGAGTACCAAGCTGTCTGAGGCCACTAGAGCTGAACTACTTTTCGTTTGGCCCAGATGGATGATGAAGAGGGATGATTGTGCCATGATTGACAATTTGAGGCTCCCATTTAAATAAGAACTCGATAAAAAATTATTTTCTCGTTATGACTACTAATCCAAAAAAAGAAAACGAATTTAACTAATAATAAGACTGAAAATATTTAAACAAAAAAAAGAAGTTTGGGCCAATTTTAATTTGATTAGCTGCGCAGGGGTAGAACTGAATTTGACTGTACCCAGTTTTGGCTAAGACCTGATGCACCAAAATGTAGTGAAATTATAAATTGCACAAATCGACCACTTCATCGTTGACAAGATGTTTATCCTTATTCAGGTTTTAATTCTAAAAATTTAGGCTTTGAATTTAGGAATGATTTTTGATTTGGATTTCTGAGACCCATATATTTCTGAACGTAGGTAAATTCTTCTACGTGTGATGTTCTAGTTTATTTTTAAGATAAATGAAGAAAAAAGGGATTTTGAGATAAAAAAAAGAAAAAACCTGTCCTTTTAGGAAATATGGTTCTTCCGTGCCGTTCTAAAATAAGTAGAAACGATCAATAGAAAAATAAATTCAACTAACATTATTTTTCAAGTTTTTATAAAAACTTTTTCATTTTGCTGAGTAACTTTAGATGATGCTAGATGTTTCGTTCTTAGAAAACAAGTTGGGTTTCCTTTCTGAACAGTTTCTGATTCTCTAACTAAATAATTAATACAAATTCAAACTTAAAAACAACACCAAGAATTTTAATTAAACAAAGCGAAACTCTGTCAATCCTCCACATACGCTTGAAGGGAAAAAGAAAAAAAAGAAAATACCAGTAAGGGCTCGTGTTTACATCCACTAAATCATTTCTAAGACCACACTGCTATTCCATTTACGAAAAAATTGATCAAAGAAAACATGGGTTTAATTTCGACAAAGCAGTGAACAAAAATAAAATATAAAAACTACACTTCAACTAAAAAATAAAAATACTCCGAATATTTTTGCCCCAGGTCCGGGAGCCTTTCTCAAGTCTTAAATTGTCGGCTGTAATTTTTTTTTCCCGTTGAGAAAGGCTCCCGTACATGGAGCCTTTTTTTATTTTATTTTTGTTCACTGCTTTGTCGAAATTAAACCCGTTTTTTCTTTGCTAAATTTTTTCGTTTACAGTTGCTGGATATTTTCTAAATACTACTTCAGTACCCTTGAGTACAACAGCACAAATTCAGTATCTTATTGTATTTATCTTTTGTATTAATGCAAAAATAATGATTTAGTCCAGTTTAAGGGCGGAGACTCAAGCTGTGCCTGAAAGGCTCCCCTTTTTGTATTTTTTATTCTTGCATTTGATTTGTGTTTTGACTAATGTTTCCAATATAGTTCCAATGTGTTTATTTTTCAGTTTTTTCTTGATAATTTCAAGAATCTTTTAACCGGATATACAAGCTACAAGGATAGAAGATTGGCAATTACTGGCATTGGTCTATTCAGTGGCCCTGTCAAAACCTTTTTGAAGCCTGGAGAGACGCTTACACTTTTTAATCTGTTGATCAAGCATCTTGAAGTTGTCTACTTCAGGTATTGTAATTTATTTGAATTTATTTGAATACTTAGATTATAGGCTAAGCACTTAGATTATAAGCTAATTTGTTGTAGATAAATTAATTGTTGATTCGATAAACAAAAAAAGACGTTTTTTTTCAAACGAAAGTAAAAAACAACGTTAAACTTAAAGTTAACGTTAAACTTCGCTTATAAGAGGGGGATTTTGCCCCCCCTCCACCAACCGCCGGTTTCTATAAACTAAATTTTGTCCGTGTCTCTCTTGAAGTATTATAAAATTCAAGAAACATTAACAGATGGTAATTTCAGGTGTTATCGTTATCGGAGTAAAAATATCATAAAAACAACACGAAAATTGGAAAACTGGCAAAGAATGCCAAAACATCAAATAAATAGTTAAAAAGATAAGAACTGGTCAAAATAAAATAAAAAAATTTAAAACAGTTAAAAGGGACATTAAAAAGGGGAAGGGGGTAAAACAAGCGAATAAACACAAAAACTAAAAAAAGAGAGAAAAACATCTATAAAATAGTTTAAAGGGACACAAAAAAGAGACCGGGGGGGGGGGGGGAGGGACCAAAACAAGCGAATAAATGTAAAAGTCTGAGCAGTGCCACCATCCAATAAAGCAAAGAGAATCTAGCAGGCTGCTCATTTTTTTTCTGCAATGAAGGGGACGAAGGTTTTTTATGGCACTTGGTATCTACCAAGATCGGAAAATTTGTTGGTCTGTCTGTCCCGGTTTTGCTACTTTAGGCACTTCCAGGTAGGCTAGGACGTTCAAATTTGTCTGGCGTATCAGGAACCAGACCAGATTAAATTTGAAATTGTTGCTTCCCCGATTCGACCATCTGGGGGGGGGGGAGTGGGGGACGGTTAAATCGGAAAAATTAGAAAAAATGAGGTATTTTTAACTTTCGAATGGGTGGTCAGATCTTAATGAAATTTGATGTTTGGAAGGATATCGTGTCTCAGAGATCTTATTTTAAATCCCGACTGGATCTGGTGACATTAGGAGGGAGTTGGGGGGGGGGGGACCGAAAATCTTGGAAAACGCTTAGAGTGGAGGGATCGGGATGAAACTAGGTGTGAAAAATAAGCACAAGTTCTAGATACGTGATAGACATAATCGGAACGGATCCGCTCTCTTTGGGGTAGCATTTAATTCTGAAAAATTAGAAAAAATGAGGTATTTTTAACTTACGAACGGGTGATCGGATCTCAATGAAATTTTATATTTAGAAAGATATCGTGTCTCAAAGCTCTTATTTGAAATCCTGACCGGATCAGGTGACATTGGGGGGGGGGGGGGCCTAAAACCTTGGAAAATGCTTAGAGTGGAGGGATTGGGATGAAACTTGGTGGGAAAAATAAGCAGAAGTCCTAGATACGTGATTGACATAATCGGAACGGATCCGCTCTATTTGGGGGAGTTTGGGGGAGGAGGATTAATTCGGAAAAATTAGAAAAAATGAGGTATTTGTAACTTACGAATGGGTTATCAGATCTTAATGAAATTTGGTATAGAGAAGGATCTTGTGCTTTAGAGCTCTTATTTTAAATTCCGACCAGATCCTGTGACATTAGGGGGAGTTGGAGGGGGAAACCGGAATTCTTGGAAAACGTGAAAATTGGTGTATCTTTATCTTACGAATAGGTGATCGGATCTTAATCAAACTTGATATATAGAAGGATCTTATGTCTCAGATGTGCCATTTTCGACTCAAATCGGATCCGGGGATATAGGGAGGTGGAGGGGGGAAACAGAAATCTTGGAAAACGCTTAGAGTGGAGAGATCGGGATGAAACGTGATGGCTAGAATAATCACGAATTTTAGAAACGTGATTGGCATAATTGGAACGGATCCGTTCTCTTTGGAGGAGCTGGGGGGTGTTAATTTGGAACAATTAGAAAAATTGAGATATTTTTAACTTAAGAACTGGTGACCGGATCTTAATGAAATTTGATATTTAAAAGGAACACATGTCTCAGAGCTCTTATTTCAAATACCGACCAGATCTGTTGATATTGGGGGGAGTTGGAGGGGGAAATCTGAAATCTTGGAAAACGCTTAGAGTGGAGAAATTGTGATGAATCTTGGTGGGTAGAATAAGCAACTATGGTAGATACGTGATTGACGTAACCGTACTGGATTTGCTCTCTTTGGGGGACTTAGGAGGTGGGGTTCAGTGCTTTGGCGAGTTTGGTGCTTCTGGACGTGCTAGGACGACGAAAATTGATAGGCGTGTCAGAGAGCTGCACAAATTGACTTGATAAAGTCGTTTTCCCTGATTCAACCATCTGGGGGGGGGCTGAAGGGAGAGGAAAAATTAGAAAAAATGAAGTATTTATAGCTTACGAGTGAGTGATCGAATTTTGATATTTAGAAGGACCTCGTGACTCAGAGCTCTTATTTTAAATCCCGACCGGCATTTAGCCTCTGATTTTCCTTTTAAATCAATCTATTGATTCTTAGAATTCTGCTAGAGCTCATACCATATTAGCTCTTGGCTCTTTTAGCGTCGTCACAAGTGACATATGAGCTCTTAGCTCTTGTTCATATCTGGAGGTAAAGCAGTGAATGAGGGCCAAAATAAGTTCATAAACAGTCCGATGTGGCCGTAATCTCTATGGACAGTGACGTTTGGGGAAAATCTTTTTTGTGCGAGGGTTTGCTATTGTTTTTGTTTTTTTGAAAAATGGAGGTACAACTTAACCTCCTGCGCTCAAGGGTTTCTAACCTAGCCTTTCCTAGAAGCAAAGACTATGGCACCCTTTCTTCTTTGAAAATTATTCGTAAAATTTCTATTTTGGGTTGATCCAATTATTTCTGATTCTTTGCAGGAGATGCTAGGGTGCTAAACTGGATAAGATTATTCGAGATGCGGGCGAACAAATGAAGTATAAATCCGTAAGGAATGGGACACTAAATTATATAGCAGCTTAACGAGGAAGATAAACGCATTAACTCAATGGATGATATTTTTAACATCGATGCCCCACTTTAAATTAGAAGGAATTGTGACACCAAGTAATTTAAAGGAGGGCACATAAATTTTGGGAGGGATAGGATTAAGATAATGTCTAACTTGTCAGACATCGATTATATCTGCCTCTATTCGTTTTTTATTTCGGGCCATCCTCTTTGAATAACTTGCACTGTCTCATTTAATTCCACCAAGCCTACTAAGTGGCTGATTAGAACGAGCTCAGTCATAGATTAAAGCAGTTGAGGAGCAATCAATTCCCTGTTGAAGTGAGTCATCTCCAAATATAACATGGATGTGCCAAAGGATGCCTGGGATAGGGATCTCTGGGCCTGACCGGAAGAGTAGTCATGCGATTCAATCTGTATAAGTATTCTTCGGAGTCTTGGGGAGGACATGATAATTGGCTGATCAGTGAGAAATTTCAATGGCCTATGATCAGTTATAATTCTGGGATGCCAGTCGTAAGGATACTAGTACCATTCAAAGATGGTTGTGTAGTGATCGGAGGACAATCAGTCCCCCTTAAATGACCTTTTTCCAAAAATGCGTTCGATCAAAATTTCGAGATAGCCATCTGGTGCGAAATAGTCGAAAGGGCAAATAACTACACCTCCAGGGTTGACAATATACTTCGTAGCTCTGGGGTAAGGACTGTAAGTTATGCAAGTTGCCCATTGTTAAAATATGGGGTTTTTATTGGGAAAAGAGGGCATATTTGATCCTGGGTTTCCAAAAGGCTAAGGGTGTTAAGACGGAACTTTAAAGAAATGTTTAGAGGGATACCGAATACAATCGAAAAAGATTATTTTCATGCTTGTTGTCAAAAGGGTATATCAGAATGTTTAAGGAACAGTCGATTCTATCTAAGTGGAAACTTTCAGGATATTTTGAGGGGAAGTTAAAGAGGGACTGGAGGGCAACAATCCCCCCTTTTTTCCTCTAAAGATCTCCTTCTTCTCAACACTGGTCGAAATTTTGAAATTGTGATTAAGTTCAAAGTAGTGAAGGGGTCTAATGGCTATGCTTCCAGGGCCGTAATGACCCTCACAACCCCAGGGCAAAGATTTTAAAGTATACAATTTACCCATTTTTTATACGTAGGGTTTAGTATTAGGAAAAGGAAAGTGTTTAATTCTGGGCGTGTCCGAAAAGGCTAATGGTGCTAAGGTGAAACTTTGAAGAATGTTGAGGGTTATGTTAAACTGAATCAAAAGGCTCTATATACATCCAATATATTAAAAGGGGGATCTGTGATACATCAAGAACGGCTGAGGGCATTAAGTTGAAACTTTCCAGACAATGAGGGGAATGTTAAAAAGTGGTTAGAGGGCTGCCATCTCTCCAAAAACATTTGATCAAAATTTTCGAATAGCCGTCTTGTTGTCCCCTAAGATATTTTCCTATTGAAAGATATTTCCTGTGAGGTTGAGAAGTTAGATTTTAACTGTCTTAAAAGCGATCATCACCCTAGTAAATTGATTTACAAGATTGGCAAATTTACTTCATCTGCTATATGCATATCCAATCTGATTGAGAAGGTATTTGCCCAGTTTTAAAACAATGAGAGATATTGACTTTGTTGAATTAAAAAATCATTTAAATTCTTGCCTTGGTTACTAATGACTTTGTTTTCTTTTTTTCTTTATTTTTCTTTTTCTATTGTGATTATTTGTATTTCGTTTTTAATATCGTCTTTATATTTGTATTCTTAGGATGTTTACTGACAGTAGTAAAATCAAAGAATCTATAATGCCCTAATGTAAATTATAAGACGTTAGCTTTTAAACTGGAAAACACATGTTTCACTTATAGTTGTCCAACTTTTCTATTCTTTAAGCTGCAAACATATCAACGGCCCTTCGCTTTTTTATTTACTTTTCTATACCAACTCTATATTTGAAATTTCTATGTTTCAGTGGTTCTGAATTGTCATACGAAGATAGAGCCGTACTTCCAATAGCAGTTAAATCGCTTGGCCTAATTATCTTCAATGTAGAAGAGTATCAAGACTATCATATTGACAACTTAAAGAAATTCTCTGTCGCAATGATGGATAATTATACACAACTGTTTGACAAGAAAATCTGGTGCGGAAAAGCTGTTTTAATAACAATGTATGCCCTCTCAAATAAAACGGGTACACTCAATGATTATGCACATGCTATTAGTAAGTCATCTTAATTTATGTTGTTTATTTATTATAATCATATAAATTGTTTACTCAATATATGCAAATAAGGTAGGTTAGTGTGAGAAAAGACCTGGGTGGTCATAGTCCCATAAGACTGAGAAATTCATAAAATATGCTCAAAATGAAAAACTTCTTAGAAAAAGGTAAAATAGGGTTTATTTTTCGCTATACCCAGATGTTTCAGAAACATACAGACACTAGATAGGCCTATCTTAAGTAATTTCCATGTGTCTTTTGTTTGTTGACAGAATGCACCAAAGAGTAAGAGTAACTTGCGAGAGCCGAAACTTGCATAATTGTCAACAAAAGAAAATCAGTAGTGCCATCTAGCGTGTGGCATTTCTTGGTTATTTTCCAAGCTTCTTATTTGTGTTTTTCGGAAACTGAAATCAGACACTTATTACTGCACTAATTTTGCCTATTGCACTAATTACACGAATCTCGCCTTACCGTTTTGTTATTGATACAAGGGCTTTAGTGAATGTCTTATCCTTGCATGTTATACCAAACAAATAGGTAAAAAACAAGACGGCTGCGGCACTAAACCCTTAAGATCTGAACTGGCGGTGCTGATCTCCGTCTCAAGGTCCTTCAGCCAGGAAGTGCAATCGGAAGTGCATGAGTTAAAGAGGAATGCTTTCTATCCCCCTTTATATAGATAATTTTGATGGATTTTGTCATAAGGAGCACAGGAAATGTAATGGGAGAACTCCGAATCAAACGTGGAGGAAAAACTTTCTTGGGCTTAGATTATGCTGACGATTTCAGCATCCTGGATGAAAGTGTGAGCAAAATGAATGAACTTTTGGAGGTTTCGCGATTTCAGGGTTCTAGAATAGTTTTAATGTTAATGTTAGGTTAATGTTAAGAAGATTAAGTCTAGGAATAAGTGAAGATGAAAAGGTGACGTTGGGTAACGAAAAGATTGATCAGGTGGACCGGGATTTTTTTATATTTTTCAATAATTTGAATGTATCTTGCAAGTTTTTTAGCCGTTTCAACGTGTTTAATCCCCTCTCTAATAAACTCCGGCGTATGTGCTTCGCATATAGAAAGGTTTAAGGGTAATACTAATCTAGTTTTTAGTAACACTGAGAAGTCTTCGGAAGAAGCCGAGAGTATTACTGCTAGCCCACTTTCTTTCTGTTAGATCTTGTTAAAGTACCATGCATATATTGCTTTATATTTTTTATATTAGATCTTGTTTTATGCACTTTCAGTATATCAATCCTTGCTTCGGAGTTTGAACCACCCTCTTCCAGCTGAAGTAATGGTCCTGAAAGATTCTGGCATTGAAGAATACATTCCAACATACAAAGATTATCTACAATTTTGGAGGGATCTGACCACATCTCTACTATCTACTGACAAAGAAATACTAAGTAATTTTGTTTTAGTCTTTCTTTTTATCCTTATTCGCAAAGTGGCTTTATAGGATTTAGTTTTGGTCACTTAACATTAACTGGCAGGAACTTTTGATCAGGACTCGACAAAACGAGGGAAACCGCTGCCACCCTGGTACTCTTCATTGAATATTTAGATATAAAGGCAACTATTCTACTTAGTACTGCAAAAAGGAAGGAAGAAGCGAAAACCTACGCGTTTCAACCTATTACGAGTTCCATGTTAGAAGGGTCTGTGGTCCATTATGTCATTGCCCGTCATAATCAATTGCTGAAGTCTCTCTGCCGCACGAAATGACGGCCGCTATTCCAAGATAGGGTATGTGGGCGGGACTTGTTGGATCTACAAATAGCACCCAATCAATTCTAAATAATTCTGCCACACAAATTAAAAAAGTGGACCTTTTATCCGTTTTTGGATATTCTGGGATTCGCCTCTTCCTTCTCATTGCCAAGCACCAGAAATAATTCGTACGTATATTACTGTAGCCATTCTATTAGATTGACCGACAATTGAGTTATTGTTTCATATACGTTGTACTTGCAAGTAATTGCCGACTTAGAAGTTGTAATTGTAGAAGAAACACACGGAGAAATAATTGTATGATTCTTTCACATTTCGTATTTTCTGCACAATTAGCCAGTCTCGGGAATAATTTCAGTTTGCATGAATCAGTGATACAGTATATACACTGACGACCGGTCCTTATGGATCTCTATAATCACATGGCCTATATTTTATTGACCATGGCCCTGAATGATATCCTACTGTTGTGGATGATCTATAAAATTTGCTTGTATGTGAATGTCAAAACAAACCTTAGCCCAAACAAGAAAAACAAAAAAGTTTTTAGATTTACTTTTAGCATTAAACACTCAATGAGTTTTGGAATTAGACTCGGATCTCTTAATTTAATCGAAATTCATTAAGTCCTTGTTATGAATGAATATAAGAAGAAGGGAGTCTTTTCTTCACTAAGGTCTGATTGAGTTTGGATACTCGAAATATAACTACAGCTATCAACCAGGTGTGTTCTGTGAATTATGCCAACTTACTTAAAAATTAGGCTGATGAAACCCCCTCCAGATGTATGAACTGATTCCAATGCTAAAAGATGCACTTATGAACCCAGCTTTTGCGTATCACCTGGATTTGTGCCCCAAGGTCCCTTTTGGGTAGATGTTCCCACGCGGAGAAAAATAAGGATCATATCCCCCACTACTTCCTGACAGTGGTTAAACCGATCTCCATTTCTAAAAGAGCCAAAATACTATCTGTAACTTCTGGTTAAGTTTGGTCGAGATCCTATACTTCCTTCCGGTAGGTATTCATCTACTGCTAATACTACTGCTACTAGCAACTGGCTGCAGCACCAAGCCGCCTGAGGCCGACAAAGTTGTGCACGCTCCTCTTCCACTCTAATTTGTTCAAAACTTCCATCTTTACACCTACCCAAGAAATCTCAGTTTTATTGAAATCCCTTCTTGCGACCTCCTCGCACCCCATTTGTGGATGGCCTGTTTTTTATACGACCCTAGATGGGTGTCCGAAAAGAATACTTTGATAGCTAAAAACTGGGCATCCTCCCACCCTTCTTCTCATACGTAAAACCAGTCATCGATTTCAGAAATACAGAATTTATACTTCAAAGAATTCTTCTTAAAATATTTCGGAGATTTGGCAACCTTTTTCGTTTATAGGGTTGGAACAAGAATTTAGGTATCCCCTTTTATTCTCTGCCGTGGAAGTAGGACCGAATCCTGACCTAACATATATAACGTAAACACCTGCTCATGCCTCCCATTAGGTTTTGCTCAAATGTGGCAACCTTTTTTTTGTAGATGTTCTGATGGAGGAATTTGGAATCCCCTTTTGCTTTCCTGCAGAGATTGTATTGTGACTGGACACTTAAAAGGGTCAATTAAGGAAATTGGCCTGACTTTCCACCAAGGTTCAAAGGGATGCGGCGTTCTTTTCTTGTAAATGTACAGATGACCAGAATTTAGAGACTTCCAGTGAAGTCGGATTGATTAAGCCCCTCAGATCAAAAGTCACAAATAGAAATCTGACTCTTACTTTCTGCCGATTTTGGTATGTATCTGATTGTATCTGATAGTAGGCCTATAACCCCCTTTAGCAGACATTTTCCAAGAGGTCAAATCGGGCTTGAACCGAAAAGAGGCACAAAGGGAAAATAACTGCTGATTTCCCACCATGTTGTTTGAAATCCGATAACCTATTCTGGTACATGTCGCGATTACAAATATTCAAGCTTCCGTCCCACCTTCCCCTTGTAAGTAGGCTGGGGTGCGAACCCTGAAAAGGTAAAATATGACACTATGTTTCCAGTCAATAGTGATTTAAATGATGTTTCGAAAACGGTTGTGCTTGCTTAATTCATAAGCTTTCCTCTATTTTTTACTTATTAAGTAAGGATGATCTCTCTTCTGTTCAGATTTTCCTTTTTAATATGTTGATGAACAGTAGCTTTAACAGCTGATATGCTTGTGGCAAGGCAAGTGGTCAGGAATTTTATTTTAGGATGGGGGAATGAATCAAACTGCAAAATGCTATCAAAACAGCAAAACACATGGGAACTGTTAGATAATTATTGGAAAAGATGGGAGAATATAACTATAAACGACAAAATCATGAATATCTCGGTGGTGGCTGAGAACGGAGAATAGAAGACTCTTTTCATAAATTAGTCGATTGATATATGAGTATATACAAGAGTATCTCTTGGATGGTTGAGGGGAGACAGGATGACTTTAGTCCTATGAAAGAACAAAACCAGACATATTTATAATCTGTGCAAACGAAAATTCCTCCACCCCAAATCCAAATCTTGCAGTAAAAAAATTGTTGGAAATTATTTAACAAAACCACGGCTAATCAAAAATCTTGTCCAAAATTTAAATTATAATGCAACATTTTAATTCTTAAGCAGGAAAAAGTCACAAATATTCCTAGAATTAACCAATAGTTGAAGTACGTCCTTTAGTTTTCACTACGAACAAAATCAGTTCGAAAATTTCTCTTTTTCTAAAGCAAGTTTTTCAAAGAGAATTAAAGATTTAAGAAAAAGTTGAACTTAAAACGAGCAACAATAAAGTCATATAATAGTTCGTACTTACAGAAATTGTATAAATGAGTAAATGAAACCCAGGGCGAATTGGAATTAAACTGAATAATGACATCAGATATAAATGTAACATATACTGCAATTGTTCAACAGATTAATCCTAAAATGAACATAAATTAAAATGAATAATCAAGTCAAACTTGTTTAGAATACAATAACAATAATCCCTGGAAGTTACAGCAATTCTTTATTTTTCATTATTACAATTTAAAAATAGAAACTTTTTACAACATGATGTTTTATGAATATCTAGTAGAATTTCTAAGAAATATCTATATCCATTTTATGGATTTGCTTAGCTGGATGATATTTCTTCATGTTGACTCTTATTCGATGAGATCTCCTCCTTGTACATCACTATGGCATGTATAATCCTAATAACTTTCTTGTCACTTTTCCAAGAAATTTAAGTATACACCGTGACAAGGGTGTCAGTGGAATTTTGTTCGGGTCGGAGGGGGGTGAACAGAAAATTCGTTCATTTAGTTTAACTTTTTTTTGGGTGGGGGGGGGGGGGCAAACTAATTCTGTACAACCTTACAATATTCATCAATTAAGTATATTACACAACTTGGTGGTGATTATTATGAAAAATAAATTTTAGCAAAATGTTTGGGGGAGTGTGTTGTCTTTTTGTCTTTGTCTTTGTTTTGTCAGTTGTCACAACAATGACAAACAGCAAATTGCTATTAAATGCTTTCGTAGTTTTCAACGTATTCCTTTAAAATATGTAGAAAACATAACTGTATTAATCATTTATAAATTCATCATTTAAAATGTGGCTTCAACAAATTTAAGAGATTACTTCAAAAATTTTCACTGCTAAATTGAAAATGTTTATTTAGGCTTCAATGTTCTTTATATTTAAATGTAATAAAATTAGAATTTAAAGATTTGACAATTCAAATGTCATTTTAAGCTGTACAATCAAACTGAAAATCACAGATGCAATAATATTAAGGAATGGCTTTTCTTTCTAGTAATTTGACTATTAACATGGTTTACTTTTGTTGATGTTTAGATAATATAATCAACAACTATTCAAAATACTAAACTGTTTTCAGTAAGGTACAAATGACACTCGAACCTTCTAGAGGGTTTGAGAGGGCATCCCTCTTATTTGCGGTAGCCTAGCTCTTATTTTTAAATCATGTTTAGCCTTGTAATATTATTTTGTTATGTTTTATCGTCTTTGTTCATCAACAGTAGTATCTGTTATTGTTGAGTTTGATGTGATCATTTATTTCAATTTCTGTTCGTTTCGGATTTTCATTTGTAGTACTTTTTATTAGTTTTAAGGTTAGGTTATGATATGACTTGATTTTTGGTTATTTGATGTGGTTCTTTACTTTTCTTTAAAATTTATTTTTGGGAAAGTGTATTCTCAAAATTAATTTGAAGAAAAACTTCATTTTCCAGATTTAGTTGTTACACACTTTAGAATATAGATAAAAAAAAATACAAATATCTTTGAAAATGGAATAATTACGCGTGGAAAGAATTTAAAGATTGTTAACTGAGAAACAAGCACTATAAAGCACTATAATTATTGATATCACTTTTACTGATAAAATGTCATCAATTTGTTGTTGTTTGTTTTTTTAAACATCTTCAAAGGAGTTATATCACTAGACTTGCAAATATGGGGAAAATACTGTAGTTAATCCGAGAGAATCCCATGTAAAGAATTCATATAATTGCCTATATGTGTATTTTTTTCTGTAGGGGTACCGGCTATAATCTATGTAAATGTGAATTCGGAAAATGTAGATATATGTAAAATACAGTGTATTGGCTGTGTAATTGGTTAACTATTGACACGTCAACAGAATGTTTTTTTCGTTATCGTTTTTCAAACAAAAACGATAACAAAAATAATATAGAATATACATATCTTCTACCATCAGTACTCACTAAATAATGCTTAGTATTCACGTTTTTCAAAAACTACTGATTATGTTTAAGTAATCCAGTTGAATTTTTATGATATTGTTTAGATTTTTTATTTGGAAAGGATCTAACTTTGCTTAAAAATCAAGATAACTGACCTTTCTCCAACAATTTTCAACAGATATTATGCATGATATTGATTGGGGAAGCATCTAAATTTGCTTAGAAAATAGAAAAATTGTCCTTTTGTCAATACAGTGTATTTGCTGTGTAATTTGTAGGCTGCTTATGAAGAAACTAATCATGTGGATTGCTTAAAATAACGTCACTGGTGTCTACAGAATTTCAAAGTATTAGCTCGTATAATTAAAATCTGTTCTCCTTATAGAGTACGATGCAGAAAGTCGACAGTCTGTTCATCAAGTTATTTGTTCATCTTTGATGAAATGCTCTATAGAATTAATAACTAAGCTGGACTTTAGTCTAGAAGAAGCAAATAAAGAAGACGCTGATAAAGAAGTAAGTTTGATACAGAAGAATGGCATGGTGTAAGGTTACTTAATATATATATATATATATATATATATATATATATATATATATATATATATATATATATTTAAATAATTTTTTTTAAATTTTTTTTAAATAATTTTTTTTAGATAATTTTTTTTTTTTTAAATTAGCCACATGGTAAAGATGAATTCTATAATTGTTTAGTTCATTCAGGTTTTTTGCAATGTGTTAATATTTGTGATTTGGTAAAATTTATAATATTTAGTTTACCTATTGTTGCTAAAGGGAGGGATATATTAACAGGATAAGCTTGTTTTGGTTTTACTTGGTTGTTTTACATTTGCTGTTTTTTTTTTTTTTCATGGGCATGTATTTTGGGGGTGATACCTGACGCGGGGATGCCATGGATATTCTGTGGTAGCCACAACACTGTGCTGGGTAGAGAATTTAGAATGGCGAAACCCTATATAGGCCAGTGTATTCTCCTGATGAGCCCTTATGTTGGGTGTTGCCTCTGAATTATTTGTCTATATTATTTTTTCTATTGTTCGGTAAATGACGACTTATACTTATTGACGACATGACTGCCTGTCCATGGATTATTCTTTATGGTTGATTGTGTGTGGCTATGCTGTTTGACCTATGTGATTGTATGGATGAGTAGGGTTAAGGCCTCATTCAAGTGCTGGTCTATATTAATCACTAATTTAGGAAAACAGTCTTCCTTTTCTCCTTCTGTCTCTTTTTTTTTTTTTTTTTTTTTTTTTTTTTTTTTTTTTTTTTTTTTTTTTTTTTTTTTTTTTTTGTGTTTGTGCTGTAGCATTGGTGATTTCTCTTTTCATGATATATATATATATATATACATATATATATACATATATATATATATACATATACATATATATACATATATATATATATATATATATATATATATATATATATATATATATATATATATATGTATTATATATATATTATATATTATATATGATATATTATATATATATTTATCTTTCTGAGTTTAAACAAATTATCAAGTTTAACCATTGGTTAAAATTCTGGCTCTCTCTTATTAAATATTACTTTCTTTGGAAAAGGTTAATTATAGAACTGTTTAAATAGCTATTAGGCATAGTTTACCTACTTCAATTGAATGACGTCTTCATCTTCAAATGATGTCATTTTAGATATGTAGTCGTTTCAAACTGTAGAAACGTCATTGCATATATTGAGTAACATGAAAATTACACACCAGAGATTTTGAATTTTTTTTTTATCCTAAAAAAATTCTATAAAGTCGATTTTTGCTAAGACTTTGACCCCATCCAAGACTTTGAAAACTACTTTTTTTTTTATCTTCATTGAAAATAAGGGAAAAAGTTGAAAATTCTCCGTGCTCCGACTATATTTTCGCGAATTGGTGCCATTACACAGAACCAAATAAATAAATAAAATGTCAGAACTAAAACCCAACTAATTGGATTTCTGATGACATTATCATCATTGGAAACTTTTATCCGACTTTAAATCTCTTTAGGCCCGAAATTAGCAAATTACCGATCCAATTTTAGGCGCAAAACACTTCTCCCTCACCTCACGCTGTATAGGATACCCTGTATACCCACCCCACCCTCAAATATAAAAAAAAATTCACTACCACTTATTATTTTGTGGTTGTTATTGAGATACAATTAAATTGGAGACAATTTTGAAAACCTAATCGATAAAATTTCCTGAATTCAATGAAGAAAAAATTATATAATTATTGTTCTTACTCCCGAATTTTGTTAATTTAGTGTTTAGTCTAGAAGAAGGGATAAAACACAGTCGTATAGAACATATTGAATCTTTAAATCACAATGAAAACAAATGTACAGGAATGTAGACAAAGAAGTATAACAATAAGAAGAGAAGAAGTGTAGCTCTTCCCAGGGAGGGCTAAATTGAAAATTATTGAGTTTTTCAATCAGAACCAATGAAAAATAGGAATATCAATGAATCCCGTTGAGTATCAGTTAATCTATTCATACAGCCGATGTAGTTTATTCAGCCGAGAAATTCCTAGGAATTGAAAACTGTTTCATTTTTTTTTTTTTGACATTCTATTTTTTTTTTTTTTTTTGACAAAGAGTGTTTGGAATGAGGTGGAAGGCAACACTGGTTTCTTGCCTACAGGGCAAGAAAGGCTTTTTGTGGCCTATTTACTTTTGACCAAAAAACAATCATAGTAGAAACATTTGAATAGAAGAGTTTTCAAACGATATGAGATTTGACAGGTTTTGACTAAAAATAGAACAGTCCTATTTTATCCTGCCTCTGCCTCCATATTGGTCAAAAAGATTACCTTTTTTAATATAGTCATGCGACACCTGGTTTGAAGGCTCCCGACAGGAAGATTTAAAATACCACAGTTTTAATCAAAAGTTCTTGGGGCTGAATCTTGATTTGTCGTGTTTTTCTTCGGGGAACACTTAAAGTCGGAGGTATGGTGGCTTATACAGCCATGGCATTTATAGGGATGGGAAACCGTTTCATTTAAGGTAGACCTTACTGCAAGGAATCATTTTGCCAGTCTTATGGTTTTCAGGTTTAGAATGACTTAAGATGGGACTGGTCGCAAGTAAAGGTCAAAAGAGTCTCTCGTGGGTCACTCAGTTTTGACACAGAAAATCATGCTTGAAATATGTTCAGTAGACGAAGAGCTTTCAAACGATATTCAGCATGATGATTTATGACTAAAAATTTTATTTAACTTGTGTGATGCACGCCTGTTTCACTAAGGAGAAATTCTCGTTGTGACTTGCCTATCTCTTACTTCTAGAATTTCATTAATGCGACATAATTTGTGTGAGTTACGCCTAAGTTATTAATTAAAGCTATTGGTAAAAAACAAAGAGAAAAAGAAATCTCAAGAAGAAGAAAACAAATGGGACTGTTGCCGGTAGAAGGAAAAGACAAACTGAAACAGCTCAGATATTTCGTCTGTATAAAACAAGACGTCTCCAACGCTTAAGATAAAAAAAAAAAAAAAAAAAAAAAAAAAATCCAAACTAACCTAAAACCAAGAAATAAAGAAAAACATATATACAATTGTTGTTATTGTGATTGAGCACCACAGAAGTTAAATCGAGTTGCTTCAATGAAACCACTGAAGTGACTGCATAAAAATAAAATTAAATGAATATGATTCAGAGGGTTTAGTTGCGAGTAGAATTGCTTCAGTGAAACCAGTTAAGCGACTGGATAAAAATAAAATGAAAATGGAGTTAATTATTTAGTTGCAAAATAATCCCCTTATAGTGTCTTAAGTTATATGTATCTAATGATTACATGTCGTCGCTTAGCAAAGAGGTATCATCAGTGGCGTCGTTTGGGAGGGGCAAGGGGGCATTTCCCCCCAATAATTTGAAGAAAAACTATCATATAGTCTGTGCCCCTTGACTCTCCGGATGTAGACCCCTCTTGGCCCCCAATAAAATGCTGGAGCTACATCCCTGGGTATCATTAGTAGTAGTAGGCCTAATATAGCAACCAGGTTTCAACCTAATATAGCAACCAGTGTCTGCTGTTTAGTAAATTTTCTAAATATCAGGTTAAACATTTCAAAAAAATGTTTTATCGGAAGCTATCTCAAGCATTTTATTTATTTGGAAATGCCAACAGTGTCTTAATACGGTGAGAAGCAGAAATTCACCAATGAGGGTCTTGTAGAACTGGTGTTGAACTCGGTTTGATGTGGCTATCTATCTCCATATCTTGAAACTTTACATATAAAAGTAACTGGGAAGCCTCCCCACACAATGATCTATGCCTATAAAAGCGGTTTCATTGGTGGTTTTCTGAAAAATTTACTGAACCATAATCGGGCAACCTTTATAGAGTTCTCAAAATGAAGAAACAGGGCTCTGACCTGAGATGAATATGATATTTAAAACGTTTCGGAAATTTTATAGATGCCGATTGTGTATATCCTTTATTAATATCTTCAAACTTACAGTTTATGCAGCAACCATATCCCTTTTTGTACAACCTTGTATCGTTTGTCTATAGAAAAACAATAAGACAATAAGAAAAATGAGGAAGAAGAAATAGAATCCCAAAAATCTTTTCAGAAATTAGTTCAAGGTCAATATTAGTGTCTTTGTCAGTGTCAACTTTCATGTATTATATCGTGGTCATAACAAGGCCAATATTTGTGTCAAGCAACAAAAAAGAGCTCTGATTATATTGAAAAATAAGATTCAAACAAATAAATAAATAAAAGGAGAAATGAAGAAATTCTCAATAAATGGAGAAATCAAAATTTGTTTGCATTGTTTGTTTCACATCGTGTGCTTAGGGTAAGTTTGATCATCGTAAAAATGCAATTTTTGTATATGTTACCAATTTTATAAGCTACGTCATTATGGTTTGTCTGAGACGCTGGGAAAACTGGTCTTCAGCCTGCAGGGGTTAATCTTAAGCATTTTGCTGGGTGGTGGTGGGCAAGAGGAATCCATATCTGGATAATCGAGAGATATGGGATTTATAATAAATTTGTCTCCCCATTATCCACTCAGCCGTCCTGGCTGAGTGGTTGGCGCGTCGGCGCGGGATTTTTGTGTCCAAGGGGCACGGGTTCAATTCCGGTTGTGACCAGTTATTTAGTTTGGGACGGGGGTCAGTGGCGTGACTCTTTAAGCCCAGCCAGAGTCTACCCAGCTCTAAATGGGTACCTGGAGGAAACTGGGGAAGGTAAGTAGGAAGGGTGTGTGAAAGCACAGGATGGTTGGCCCCCAACCCCCCATTGCACTTCCTGCCTGAAGGGCCACGAAACGGAGATCAGCACCGCCAGTTTGGACCTTAAGGATCTAGTGCCGTCTTACTTACTACTTACTACTTACTTACTCCCCATTATCGGGGGGTGGGAGTAACTTCTCCCCCCCCCCAAACGACACCCTGTCAGTCTGTAAGAACAGTCAAGGTAATAAGAAATCTTCACTATTGAACTTTTATCTTTTTCAAATAGAAAAACAGTTTAGCTAGCTGTTAATCAAATGTAAATTCCTGTTCATAAAATAATTATAGTATCGAAAAACCAGGCATTAATGATATGACTATCCGATAAAAATATGGCAGATAAGGAAGAAATTTTCAATACAAGAAGTGTCGGATTCGAAGTAGCGTCACTTTCTGGAAACGGAGGATGGAGTCCAGAGTCAGGGGAGTAGCTCCAGCATGTTTATTGGGGGGCAAGAGGGATCGGATTTTGTTGGGGGGCCGCATAGTCACGGGGCTTGGGCTATATAATAGTTAATTTCTCCAAATTATTGGGGGGAGGGTAACTATCCCCCAATAAAAAAACAACGCTCCTATATAGAGTTAAAGCATAAGGCATAGCATGATCACAAAATGTCGACTCAACAATCCCTAGACCATCCCTGTTATAACGTCCTTGGTTTTCGACAGCTTTAGCGTAACCCATTATTAACATTTCACTGTTTTTCTAAAATGCTTTACCAATAGCACTTAATAACTGATGCGATAAAGTCTGTCTTGTGGGTTTTTCGTTTATAAAACCATGTCAAAATTGATTTAAATTTTGTTTACAGGCTGGTAAGATTGTCCCTTTCTACATGGAGGCTAGAAAACCCTCGGATCACGTGTTACTTTCAAACCTCGTTGATCTCCTGTTAGACCTTCTCAAAAATAGAGATGACATTAATTGGCTTTCTGATTGGATCTTACCTCTTGGTCGAATAACTATTGCTGAGTCGGAGAAAGCCCCTCTAGTTTCTGGTTTTTACAGACTCTTCGCTCTTATGTTGAGTTTTATTGAGAAACAGGGTATATATCAGGTAATATTGATTTAATTGCCCAGACTATTAATTAAACACAAGATTGCGATTTGTTTTTTATTTCTGTGGAGGGTTTGCGTGACCTGTAATTCTAATGCCTTCAGAGCAGTGTTGGGAAATACTTAAGTTAAAGTATTTAAGTAATTACTTAAGTAAAAAATCTCAGTACTAAACTTTACTTAAGTAAAAAAATTTTAAAGTACTTAATACTTATACTTAAGTAAAATAATTGAAGTACTTAAGGGAACTTAAGTACTCAAGTACTTTCTTCATGGCACAGAAAAATTATACCGGCATATTGTAGGGCCGATGCGACATGTTAAGGGAGACTTCTTTACTGAAAGACTGTTGAAACTGACACAGTCAAAAGTGAATTCTGTGGTACTAGACTATATTATTGATGAGATATGACCCCTGTAGACTGCTGAGAAGCCGTCGTTCAAAAATCTCATAACAGGTCTTGCACCTTCTGCAAAGGTTCCAGGAAGAAAAGCCTTAGCTGTGCAAAATGAAGCAACATGTCATTGGCAGCAGACATTTGGTCTGCCAACAACAAAAGCTACTTGGGAATGACTGCACACTTGCTCAACGAGGATTTTAAATGGAAATATTATGCCCTTGCTTGTTCCCGGTTCAAGGGCTCACACATTATGACAGAATTGCTAAACAACTGAACGGCGTATTTTCCAGGTACAAAATTGCTGTTGAGAAAAAGGTACGAGGGGTTTTGACCGATAGTGCCTCTTACTTTAGCAAGACATTCAGGGAATATCCAATGGTTTCCAATGAAGATTTTCAAGTCAGTGATGAAGAAAATGAAGATGAAGCAGGCCAGAATGGCTCATTCTCTTTTATAAATGTTGGAGAGATACTCGATTCTCATGACGACCCCGAGTATTTCCAACCTCCTCAACAGTTAAGGTGTGTCTGCAACCCACTAAACCTGCTTGCATCCACCGATGCTGATAAAGCCCTCTGTGATATTGCATAGAAGAGGCAGTGCCACGCCGCTTTTCCGAAGTGTATTGCTCTCTTCGATGCCTTGAATAAAAGTTCAAAAGCTGCTGATGCTGTGAAAGAGGTATATGACAGACAGCTTATAAGACCTGTGATAATCAGGTGGAACTCAAAGTATGACAGTGTCAAACGTTTGATGCATTGTCACAAAATTGGAAAGCTTGCTAACGTATGTGATATTTCGCAAAAACCAAGGCTAACTTCTCCTGATGTTGAAATTCTTGAAAAATACATGAAATTATGGAGCCAGTAGCAGTGGCATTGGACATTCTTCAGGGGGAGGAAAAATGCTACTTCGGTACTATTCATCCTACAATCAAATGGCTTGAAAGGAAGCTCAAAAAGCTCAAAGATTGCCTGTAGTCAGCCAGCCTTTGGTACTTGCTCTTCTTGTGGGTCTCGAAAAAAGATTGCCCACAATCCTGGACGAGAGTTCCTTATGCAAGAGACTATGTTATTGCCACTGCAAGTCATCCTTTCTTCAAATTAAAGTGGTTTCCTGATAACCAGAAGAATGTAGCAGTTGAACTCTTGGTGGACGAAGCGAAAAAGGTCGAAGATTTCAGAAGTACTGACGAAGCTGATAAAGGTAGCTTTTTCTGAAGATGAATACTTTGATCTTAGTGATGAAGAAACAACTTTTGATAATTCTTGCAACCATGGCCGTGAGACCAATTCGGTGAAGATGGAGGTTTTGTCATATTTGAATGAGAGGCGAAAGGAACTATGTGCTCAAAGTGTACCCAAGGGTAATGAAAGTTTTCAGGAAGTACAACTGTATCATTCCTTCGTCTGCACCTGCAGAGAACGACTTTTTTCGGTAGGTGGTGGAATTTTTACTCCAAAAAGAAACATGCTTGGAGATGGTATGTTTGAAAAGTAAAATTCGATTTTAACGTGAAACCAGTTGATTTTTTTCATGAAAACTGTCGGTTTTTCTGAAAAGTGGTCGATTTCTCGTCAGAATCCTGCTTATCTTGTCTACTTGGAAAGGAAACGTATATTAAAGAAGTGTTTTGTGTGTTATTTACTGTAAGTAAAACATTAGTACTTGGGTACTTAAATACTAAAGAAAAATCGAAATACTTGAGTACTTAAGTACTGAAGTACTTTTTCAAAAGTACTTATTACTTAAGTAGATTTTTAGAGAAGTACTTAATACTTGTACTTAAGTAAAAATTTCTCTGAGTGCTTGGTACTTGTACTTAAATAAAAAAAAAGTACTTGGCACAACACTGCTTCAGAGTATGTTTTTGAAGACCTTAAACTAAATCAAAAGACACTATATGCATCCAGTTTTTTTTCGTAGGGTGTATCTGCGATATCTCAGGAACGGCTAAGGGTATTAAGATAAAATTGTCTGGGCAAGTTGAGTGGAAAATTGAACAAAATCAAAATGCGCTATGTGCGTCTAAGGTTGTCAAAAGGATGTATTAGCAATACCTCAGGAAATGTTAAGGGAATTAAGTTGCCGTTTTTTTAGGGCATGTGAAGGGAAATAGCTGCTTGAGATTTGTATATTCTGGAGGTGAGCTGCAATTCTGTCAGCCCCAAAGAGCCCCAAATAACATGCAGATTTTTAATCATTGTATTTGAAAGCATTATAGCACAATTGATGTTAAAAATTGTTGCAAAATTTCACCAACATATAAATTATAAGCCGAAATCTGGATTCTCTTAGAGAAAAAAATGAAAATACTCAAGATATTTTGGTTCTTAACCAATGAAAAATACTATGTTAATTAAAAGCGAACAGAAATTGATTTGTAAAATTTTTTTCCATAAAGGAAGTATTTCAAAGAAAAGTAAAGAGCTAAGTTAAATCGAAGACGAGCAAAAATACAGTCAAATGATTTTTCAAGCATAAGACAACCATAAACTACCATCGATAAATAAATACAACCCTAAACGAACAGAACTTAAAACTTAATCTAACACAAAATGAGCATTGAGAGAAATTATGCTTATGGAATTATAGGAATTATACCCCTAATTTCTACCAGAATATAATTTGCACTTTACCTGAAACAAAATACATTTTAAGTGTTTTCACATCTCATCTTGCTTTATTAAATCAAAAATTTCAGTACAATAAACTCAAAATTAAGTTCATTTTATTTAATTCACTTTTATTTAAACATTTCGTTAAAATTCACATTTCACATTGTTAAATTCACATCACATTTTATTAAATTCTCATTTTATTAAGTTCAAAATATCACATTAATGAATATCATCCTATAAATTAATTTATCAATACATTAACCTGTCATGCACATTCATTTGTTTTTTAAGTAATTTTGGTTGCGATGGCGATTTTTTTTTATGATACAAGAAATAAGAGACGTAACTCAAAATACGGATTATGTTCAGTAAAGTGCAAATTATGTTCTTGGCTTTAGAAGACAAGGTGAACATAAGCCCAAGTCCTCTTAGCTTCTCTTCGTTTTGAGTTTAACATGGTTATTTATTGCAATATTTTTTCATTTGGGTTTCATTTGTTTATTTATGGTTGTTTATGGTAGTTTTACGCTTGAAAAATTATTCGAGTGTACTGTTCCTGATAAATGTGTAGGATGAAAAACTCATCTCATTAAGTCCGGAACTTTGGAAAGGCAACAGACACTTTAGCACTTTATCACTGAAGTGTCTGTAAAGCGTATGAAGCGTGTTTATTTTTCACAGTTCAGTGTGGCAACAATGATGAAGCTTTAGACAAAATCTCATAAGCTTAATAACTATCATAATTTTGTAACAATCAAAAGAAAAATTGTAGAAAATTCCGGTTTTCAGGTTTAAAATGACCTAAGATGGGATGGGACCTGGGGATAATTTTTTTTCACTTTTTTTCATTTTATTGTTTTTTGGCATTTGGGTTATATTATCATAAGTTTTATCCGATCTCCCATCAAATTAACTGATAATTATCAAATGTATAACAAATAATAATTGTTAAACAATTAATAATTGACTATTCACAGGATACGAGTTCAAAGACTGTGGCTCTTTTCGTAAACTATATTTGCACTGTTGCTGAGAAATCAGCTGATTTCAGAGATGAAGTATTGGCATCAGCATTGCAAGCAGTTTTATCCATTCCGTCTTCTTGGTTATCTTCTATTGTAGGGAAGATGACTAGTATTTTAAAGGTGACTATTTTTTGTTTTATTTAGTTATCAATTTTCTATGTTGTTAATGCAGTGGAATTAAAAGAAGAGATTGTGATCTTATAAAAACAAGTGGTCTTTTCAAATAATAAAAGTAAATCAAATGTAATAACTGGTTATGAAACTGTTGTTGTTTTTTTTATTTGTTTTTCCCTAAGACTGATTTATATATCTTTTTAGGTATTTTGATAAAAAAACTTAACACAAACCACCATCTTGCCATCTAAAAATTGCAATCGTCCTTGAACCATAATTGACCTGTATAGGATTATCGCAGATTTGATTTTTTTTTTTTCGCAATGAATTAAAATACATAGCGTTTTCACTCAACTCTAGGTGTTTCAGTAAGTACTAAAGGGGATGTGAGAGGACTAATAGGTAAAATGAAGGCGAGTGAAGTAAAAACAAATAAAGTGCATAAAAATAAAAAAAGACTTTCCTTGCAAACTATTAAAGAATAAAAGAACAGTAAGTGCGTATATTGGTAGTTATAGAAGAACCAGAGTTGTCAATGACTGACGAAGTTTTTTTTTCGAATAGGTATAAACGTTTCTTTTATTTTAAGTCTTCATCAGAGTCTCGAATATCTACCTTAATTGTGGAAGCATGAAGAGCTGTAGTTATATTAGATGTATTTAAAATATGAAAAATCTCAAAAATCAATTTTTGTTATGACGTGTAAGGATAGAAAAATGGATGGAAGTTGAAAATTTAACTCCTCCCTTATTTGTTTCGAATTTGACTTCGGAGTTTTATGAAAATGGCTGAAACTGCGTAAGAATGGCAGTTGTCCAAGTCAGTTAGCTCTTCTTTGGTTAGGTCACGTTTTAATGTCTTAAGCTACTTTGCATTAAGCTACTCAGCTTAAGCTACTAGATGAAAGTGAAGGAACTGGAAAATGAATTTCGGTTGTTTGAATGTTGTTGATAATTAGCTGTTGGAAAAGGATTGTGTTTAAGCCTTCAAGACATAGTAACAATTCTCCGAATTTGCAAAATGTCAATTTTATCGTATCGACCATTTCTGGGAGTGGGAAGAAGAGAAAATGGTTAGTTTCTAATAGAAAGAGATTTCCTGCGTATCTAAGAAAATGACGTGCTGGAAAATAGATCAGCTTAAGTCGTTAATTCCGCATAGCTCATTAAAGGGAAGCATAAAAAAGTGTCCCAGAATATCTTTTGAGTTACCACGGCTGTAATTTTTTTTCTAGATGTGTTTTAGCCAAGGTCTCTCATATCCTTTTCTGGCTGAAAAGGCTTTAGATGCTTTAAATCAATGGTCTCTGGTCATGGAATATAACGAGTTTTCAAACTTAATGGGCAAGATCTGTATCTGCATGGAACCTTATCTTCGCTCCCAACGTAAGTGTGTAAACTATTTTTAATTTATTTCTAGTATCTTATTTGTTACATCACAAGCGGATGAACCATACCTCTGAAATCAGATACGAGATGTTAGGATAAACAAGCCCAAGTACATGTCTGCGAAGCAAAATTTTGATGTTGAAGTTGACTATGTTTCAAGCATCTTTTGGAAGAAATTGACACCTGTTGCGGATGAGAGCCGTGGTACACTGACTGAGGTGCTATATTTTTGTCCAATACCTTCATTTACAGTATGGCCATAACCCCCTTCAATCGATAGTTAATTATTAAGCTTAAAATTTAACATTCAAATGTTAGAAGGTAAATTTTTAGTTGTAAACTGGGCTTTTAGCTGACTAGATGGGAACCTCCTAAACATAATGTAATATTGGTGATATTTTAACATGATGTAACTTATTCGAGTCTCTGGCATTCACTTTTATTCCTTGTTTAAGAAAAGGTTCATTTTAAGCCAATTTATTTTGTCGAATATGTAGAATATCGACAGAATTGGCCTAGCGTTATCCCAAGATATTTGTCGATGCTTCGAAAGTACTGGAAACGTAGTACAACGGCTTCTATAGTGTACCAGTATAATCTTAAATACAAGACTACATGCAATTCCCTTTGAGGTGAGGGGATGAGTAGGGACAGGACGTTTCATAATTTTTTTTGTAGGGTGAGAATCACAAAAAAGATGTAATTTAACAAAGCAGAAAGAAAATGTGCGCTTTTGACATTGGCTCTTCTTTTTGGCTCCCTGCTTCTTTTGGCTCTTCTTTTGTGTTGGCTCTTCTTTTGGGCTTCAGCTCGACTTTGGCTCCCTTAGTTCTACTGACTTTACCTGGGTATTGACAAGATTTTATAAGTTTCAGCCGGTGGAAAATTCGGCTGGCAATGATGGTAATCGTAAAAAAAAAAAAAAAAAAAAAAAAAAAAAAAAAAAAAAAAAAAAAAAAAAAAAATCCAATTCGTGCAATCATGGACTCAATCTTGTCAGATACCTTGATAGTGTCGATTTAATTGTTCTGTAATCCTACATTAAATTTATTAATTTCTTTCAGAAATTTCAGAATAAGACCAATTGCTTCAAAAGCAAATGGTTTCAGAAATACCAAAAGTTTCAGAAATAACAATAGTTTCAGAAATACCAATTGCAATCATGGAACTTTGAACCAAACTGAAAAGGTTGATCTTCAAAAAAGATTTGCGCAATTCATTTCTCAAATCAAACAATTTTGTGAGTACTCTTACTTGAGGTAACCATTGCACCTATGTATAAAAAGTAACGTGACATATAGGCTATCTATATTTTCATATAACAATTTAAATAGAGAGAGAGAGAGAGAGATCGGTATATTTAAAAACTATCGTAGCATAGCTAAATTCAGTTTTTTCACAAAAATCATACATTTAAACAAAAATCACACACTACGACTCAGCATTAAAAATTGATGTGAAGAATGGCACAAATGAGTTGGCGTAACGGTTAGTTCGTACTTTAGGGGGTACAAGTTTATTTTGTAACCGAGTTCGGCTATTAGGTGGAGCTGGTTCGGGTAGTATTGATCGGTGGCTCTTATTAGCTAGGACGGATTTTCCAAATTGCTGAATAAGGTGTTCAAGCCGGACTTTAAGTGGAGATAAATTTAACTTAGCGAGGGCTTGATCATAGGGTATGTCATGGTTTCGGAGTATAATCCTTGTTGCTCTTTTCAGGACGCACTCTATGTCGCGTAATAGGTACGCTGTGCGGATAGCAGATGGACCCCACACCGGGCACGCGTACTCGAGCAACGGGCGAACAACACATGTAGGCATGGAGAAGACTTTCAGTATTGATGCTGTTATAATTCCTTTAATTTAATTCAAAACTTTGGCTGATTGGTCAAGAAATTTTTTCAAATGATGAGGAAGGGATTTTAAAACTGGAATTTGCCTATGGATAACGCAATGGCTTCAGGAAACATGGCTTTGACGTGATATACAAAGACGTTTAGTTTGACGTGATATACAAAGACGTTTAGTTACGTCTTTGACGTGAGCCCTCTAATCTTTGCAACAGCCAGACGTTGATTTACCATGATAAGCAGAAACACCGCAACAATTTTCCTAGCCAATGTCGTCTTGTTTGAAATAACTTTCAATTGCATTGAGCACGTTCTCGACAATGAATTTTTCAATGAGAGTGTGGTATAGGAATAGGTATTCCTCTAACACTTTTGTATTCAAATATCTTGTAAACTACAAGCAAAGTTGAAAGACTCGACTCATCAGTGCTTTCATCCACTTGGATTAAAAAGAAAACACTTTGTTTTATTTATTTTTACCAACGTATGCTCAATGTCATGACATGTATCGTTAACTCCCGTAGAATCTGTATTGTCTAACAGGGGAATTTTCTCTGTCTTTTTTACGTGTTCTTAACCCAACCTACATTTCACAGCATCTTTCATGTAATCAGGAGTCAAATTTTCAGCAACTTTATGGTTTTTACCATGCTTTGCAATATGAAAACTGATTCTGTATTATGTTTCCGCTGCATTCTCGTTATCTTTGTTTGAAAGTAAAAAGAACTGAAGTGACGTTGGGGTCTTCTGATTGTTTTTGGAAAAAAACTTGGGTCACTTTATTTATAATTTGGGTATTTTTAATGAAGTGTCGTATTAGCAAAGAAGGTTTCATACATCCATTTGATAGAGCGTCTCCACGTACAACGCACATTGGATTCTGACAGCCATCATCAACCTGAATGAGAATCCGTACATCAGATAATGACCATAATTACGCCTCTTTTTGCAGGCAACGCATATTTTCAGTTCTTTTAATAGAGGTCGACTTAGCACTTACCTCACTTACGACCACATTAGTGTCTATAGATGCCCTCCCATCTTATTGTGATTGTTAATTTGATTGGTTTTAACTGTATCTTGCTGATGTTGCCAACTCACTGTGTTCAATGCCTGTGGTAGTAGCAGAGGTCTTAAATCTTCTTGTTTTCAACCATTTTATCGCACAGACAATCACTCGGTATCTATGCTTGCATTCACAACAAGAAACAATAAAATAAAATAGCAGTAGCTAGTAATCACTAGTATAGAAAGTGTATGTTCTGGACCACCAAACTCATCCATTCAATTTATATCATTTTCAGTCTATTTTACATCATTTTAATATCAATTATTGCACATTTTTACCATTTTCCATTCCTACATTCAATATGAAAACAGGTCCTTGGAAATGAAATTAGGTCTTGTTTTTATACGTTTCACAATGTTAATACGGGTTCTAGACCCCACATGTACATTTACCCCCTTTTCAATCGAATTCACACAATTTTAAATCAAAATTACCGACATTTTTATAATTTCCATCCTGAGCTTTAAGATCATAACAGGTCTTGTGAAATAAGAATTTAATTATTATTGCTTTTTCTTATACTACCAATAAAATGTAATAATTTAATATTTAGTGGATAGTTCAATATCTAAATAATTTATTTTGGCTTATTTTTTTCTTTCAATAACCTTTAAAATCACACCTTTATCTAATTTTGTATATTTCTTTTCAAGACCAGCAGCTTTAGAATCAAAACGCTTAGGTGCAAATATATCAACTATTTCATTCCTGTAATTGTGAATTCCATTTCAATGTTGAAATATTCTTTCCTATTAGTTCGATTATATTTATTTACCATTTTCATTTCGCTTTAGAGTCATACAATTTATTAGGCGATCATTTTATTAGATAGATTTTCTAAACCATAATTTTTCTATTAACATGTCATTAGTATATGATTCTAGACAAGTCTCCGTGGCACAACTGGCTAACGCACTTGACCCGTAGCCTGAGGTTTGCAGGTTTAAGCGCATTAGCTGGCAAATTTTTAAGTGGTTCTATATGTCAAATGAAACAAAAAAAGATTGTACAAAATAACCTTGACTTTCTTCCCGAGAATCTTTCACTCGGTGTAAGAATTCTGCGAAGGAATCCAAACGTAAGTCCGAAACCTGTAGGCAACCGCGTCTGATTTGTTTAATAGAGCTCTATTTCGAAAGCTGGCTTAACAAGTACATTTGAAAATAATTTTCAACTGTTTAAAAAGAACCTTTAAGTAATGACGCGTTATTTAGTTAAATGGCATATGAGTAACATGTCGTGTGTATAGCTTTAGAAAAAAGATGATTTGCATTTTTAAAGTTTTTGAGAATATAGTTCAGAAAGACAAAAGGGTTTTATTTATGTCTTGAACTTCACAGGCTTTTTTTGCATAAATCAAGCTACATACGCCATCTTTGTACGAACTGTGAAAAAAACTAGCTTTTATTGACTTTCCCATAATTTTTTTTTGGTCGGGATGATATATTTTTTTTTCATTATACATATCAAACGAATTTTCTTTTAAGAGGATTCTGAATATGTATAATTTGTTAAGTTTAACTAAACCCATCAAAACTTAAGAGAAAATTATTAATTATCTATATAAAACCTGATATATTAATTATCTAAATGATTGATTATCTAATTAATATCCAAATATTAATTATCTAAAAACTTGGCTCCGGAAACAAAATTAATTGTAGGCTAATTTAAACAGAAAGGGGCTATTAGCTTTATTTTATATCTTTTTCCACTAAGAAAATGTATATTTGCTGGTTAACTACGTCACGCTTGAAATCGTTTAAACTAATCTTCACATTTTGTAAATTCATAGCATCTTTCTCTGATTTTGGATCACCTAGATTAGTTAATCGTTTCAATTATAAATCAAGATTACCATCATCATCCAGTAATCTGCTTTCGTTACTTGTATACTTTCGATATTTACTTCCTAGGCTTCCAAACTTGTTCATTTAGTATACGCAAATTTTAGTAATCGAATATCCAAGTTATTTTTGTAGTTGAGATATCCAACATTCGTTTTCAAATCAATTAGTAAAAATCTGTGATTCTTTTTTACCTCATTCAAGTAATTGATATTTTTTTTCTTTTTTCAAGTCAGATGCATGGTTTTGTCGGATTCTATCAATTTCTTTTGGATTACAACACTTGAAAAATGCAAAATATTTACAGTTTAGTCGAATATTTTTTAGGTGTATCAAAATAGCTCTTAGAAATAGAAATTATTAGTGTATTTCGTTTTCTACCTCTGACAAATAAATAAAGATAACTAAATTTTGAACCATTGGGTTTAGGTCATCTACATATCACTATCATACCACTTTGATATCACTTTAATCATTACTCGCAAAAATAAGATACATGTTTGTTTTTTCTTTCAAGACACTCATGTTAATCATGAAATCTTAATATTTATCTTCTTCAAGATCTTTAGCAGATAATTTTTTTTATTAAGTATAGGTAATCATAAATCAAGTTCAAGAAAAAATTGTTTTTTACCACCTCCAGTGTCACCACAAATCAGTAGTCGAAACGGTTAGTTAGATGTTAACAAATGATTATTTTTAAAACGATCTTCATTTTTTCCACATTTGTATACTTTAATTGGTGCTTTTCCATCTATTTACTTGGTAAATTGTTTACAAAGTAAACTTCGACTATGAAGCTTATAGCTTTGAAGATTATAAATTTGAAGCTTATAGCTTATCGATTTGAAGCATATAGATGAACTTCATGGATTATAGCTTATAGCCTTAGGGATCGAATCCCTAGGGTACCGTGTTTACTTTATTTTTCAAAGCCTTACTTTTAGTGTCATTAGGGTCTATAGTTTTTTATTTGTTTTTCTAGAAACATTCTATTTTTGTTTGTTCTTAAAGTATACTGAGTTTTTAATAAGCTTACGCTTTTCTGCATTTTACATGTTTATAATTCTGTAATGTTATTTTATCTTTAACGATGTTCGTTTTGATACCTTTCAATTTTTTTGCTTTGGTTTCATCGTCACCCTCTTTTAGATGAGCATATACTTTTGATCTTAAGCCTACAAACTCGGACATTATTGTTCCAGATAATTCATCTTTCATCATACCTATTACTTTTTTATTGACAACCGGGAAGTTATAAGGGTTATTTTCTTATCATCTGTAGTATCGATTTTGTCTTGGAAGTTAGCTTGAGTGTCTTCATGAAAATTTTCAGTTTGAATATTATAAATAAAGCTATCTTTATCCATATAATATAAGTCAATTTTTTCACTATATTTTGGTTTCATGTATCCATAATGGTATTCATACAACAGTAACTTAGATAAATCTAATACAGCAAATCAAATATAAATAGGTTTATCTAGGATCATCCTTGACTTCACCATTCTCGCTACCGAGAAATTCTCGCTAAAGATTATTTCCGATCTAAAGTTATGTTTTTTAACTATTTTTGTCTTTGTTCTTCACTAGTGATTATTTTAATACTAGCTCTTTTTCTAACATTTTCCATGGTATTCCCAAAGCAAGTATTATTCATGAGTTTCAAAAATCTTTCTCAAAATCATTTGTTCCCTTTTTTCGTAATTTAGCATTATGATTTATATTTGCTTTCAAATAGGGTGACTCAGTAAATGCTAGTATTCTGAGTACTTTTTTCAATAAGCCATGTTTTAAATACAATTCTAAATTCTTATAATGCAAAACATAATTAATTTTATTATTTAAACTTGTAATTAATCTATATTAAAAACTTTAAGGAGCTAGTGGTAAATCTTTATGTAAATTGTGTAAATCTCTTGGATATTTTAAATCAACCTCGTAAATGGCTCCTACTTTATCCTAATTCATTTCTGATTGGACGTAATCTCTTAGTTTTTGGTAATAGTCTGAGGTATTGTTTTCTTTTAGATGGACGGGTATATTAATAAAGGTAAAGTCATTTTCAGGTAAATTTTTTGACACTGCCCAAACATATAAATCATTAGCATCTAAATGCATTAAATAATTTGAAGTTTGTGTTTGATTAAAGTTTTTCATATATTTATTATTTTCTAAATTTTTCTAAATTTTCGTTTCTAAAATGTTCACCGACATCTAATAAGATTCAAATATCACTTTTTAGGTATAATCTAGTGTAATTTAATAGTGTTTTACATTTAAATAATTTCCAAATATATTTCGCTCTTATATATTCTTCTTCAGAAATATTTTTCCCTGTTAATCTTGCTTAAAACTTGTCTATTTGTATCATATATATTTTCACAGCTATCAATATATTCGTAGGGATATATCCCTTTCTTTATTATTTCTTCGACTTTTTCAGTATTTTGAAATACATCAGAAGTATACTTGAAATTATTTCTTATACAATTGTAATTTATTTTACATTCACATTTGGCTAAATATTCAGAAAACCGATCTAACGATGAAGCCATAAAACGGAGGAAATTTATGAAACCCGTTTGGTATTGGGTTTCATTTTTTGTTTTATAAAATGATAAAACCTCCACTGAATCCAATTACCGTTATCAGGTACTAAAGCTCTATGAAATAAATGAGTCATATTTAGGGAGATTATGCATGACATTAGGGATACGTTTAGGAATTCTATAGTTTTTATTATTTTCTGCATGAGTAAATCCACGTATATTACCAGTCATATGGTCGTGATCTAAATTAAAATTATAGTTACTATTTCCTTTTCAAAATATGACAGCTTTTAATAGTTGTATTATTCCATTTTTCTTTTACTTGTTCTTGAGTATAACCATGATCTCTCTGTCTATTTTCATATTCATTGGCTATTTCTGTACACACCTCTGTTATGGTAGTTACAAAATGCCCGCTGGTATCTTCACCAAAGTATTCGTAATATTAATTTTTGATGTGTCAAAAAACAACATACTTTGAATCCATAAACAAATGTCTTTCTCTCAGATGCTTTAATTGTCTCATTACCTTTCTTTTGATTAAAACTACATTATAGCTGATTCAAAATCATCTATAATTCAGTACGGTACTATCATTTGATTAGCAATGTATTTTAAATTCAATTTTCGATCCTGTTTTTGGCATAATCATGTCAGGATCTTCACAGTTATCCTTTTTAGAATGTTCTTCAAACTTTTGCTCTTCTGTGAACAGCAGAATCAAAAATAAATTTCCGATTTATGTTTAGTAATTTGAGTTTCAATAATCTACTTAAATCTTTAATTAAAACTTTATGATTATCAAAATATTTTTTTCAAATTTATAAATATCATGAATTAGTAATCCATTTAAAGTTGAATTCATTTTCATGTTTTTGATAGTTTGATAGTATGTCCACATGATTTTTAGCTGGATGAAGATACGCAAGTATTGACCAAAGAAAGAATTTACTATCATTATTTTTTATATCAATCTAAGCTTTTTTAGTTTTTGCAAATTTAGGTAGTTCTTTTTCAGAATCTCCCACATAATTTGGTAATATTGTCATTCGATAATCAATTCCATCAACTCTTTCAAAATATAAGCCTGATTCGGGTGTATTCTCTATTACTAATGTCTGTATATTCCTGTGGTTACTATTTAGATGACGGAGGGAAGATGCTAATGAAGATTATTGCACTGCTTATTAACGATTTTTGCAGTTAGGATATAAACATAAAAATGTTAAAAGTGGAATAATTGTCAGTTACAATGATTTTAAAACAGTATATCCTTTATTTTGTTTTTAATATTTCAAAGCATGAATCGAATATTTATCGAAGTAGATCAACTGCTGGTATAGAAATTAAACTTTTGCTAGATCAAACACCTGCTAATCCATATAGCATTTACTACGTTATATTTTCAGAAAGAAAAGCAATCATGGAAGTCATTGCGTAGCAAATTATACGTTAATATATACATTGTTTTCTATTTGAAATTTTGTTTAATAGAATCAGCAATTAATAAATGAAGAAACTTTTAAACGAAACGAAAATGGTAAATAAATATAATCGAACTATTAGGAAAGAGAATTTAGACATCGGCATGGAATACACGATTACAGGAATGAAATGTGTTGCAAATAAATATGGAAATAAACTCTTTATTACTATTCATTTTAAATGTGAAATGGTTGATCTATTTGGACCTAAGCGTTTTTATTCTAAAGCAGCTGATCTTGAAAATAAATGAAAAAATTAGATAAAGGGATGATTTTAAAGGTTATTAAAAGAAAAAATAAACTATTTAGATATTGAACTCTCCACTAAATATTAAATTATTACATTTTATTGGTAGCATAGGAAAATGTAATATAATTAAATCTTTATTTCACAAGACCTGTTACGATCTTAAAGCTCAGGATGGGAAATTATATAAAAGTCGGAAATTTTAGTTTAAAATGGTGTGAATTCAATTGAAAAGGGGGTAAATTTACGGGTTGGGTTCTAGAAACCGCATTCAAATTGTGGAAAGTATAAAAATAAGACCAAAATTTATTTCCAAGGACCTGTTTTCATGTTGAAAGTAGGGATGGAATTGTAAAAATATGCAATCATTGATGTTAAAGTGATGTGAAATGGATTCAAAATAATGTAATTTGAATGGATGAGTTAGGTGGTCTAGAACATACACTCTCTATGCTACTGTAATTGTAAATATCTGGCAAGTAACCCTGCAAGTTATTCGAAACAGTGAAGTAGAACGAAGATTATTGTATTAAGTGAAACAGAGGAAGAGAATTATTGCATGCTGAACTAAAAACGTCAGTCATTTTACGATAATTTTATGTCTTCGTACAGGAGTTTAGTGTGATGAAGACAGAGCTGTTGCCTGAATGTCTCAAAAGTAAATGTGTCGAATGGGGGCAAGCGGCAGTTTTTACGATATTTTGTAAGGGCAAAATTACTAGAGTTTCTTTGAAACTCCTAATGAAAAACAAAACATACATGTGTTATGTTCGCAGGTTTTTATGGCACTTGATAACTACCACGTGACATATAGCGATCACAAATTCTGTCGGTCTTTCTGTCTGTCCCGGTTTTGCTACGTTAGGCAGTTCCAGTTAAGCTAGGACGACGAAATTTTGCAGGCGTATCAGGAACCAGACAAGATTAAATTAAAGATTGTCGTTTCTCCGATTCGAGCATCTAGCGGGAGTGGGGGGACGGTTAAATCGGAAAAATTAGACAAAATTAGGTATTTTTTAACTTACGAAAGGGTGATCTGATCTTAATGAAATTTGATGTTTGAAAGGATATCATGTCTCAGAGTTATTATTTAATATTTCAGTCGGATCCGTTGACATTTGGGGGAGTTGGGGGGGGGGGAACCTAAAATATTGAAAAATCCTTAGAGTGGAGGGATTGGGATGAAACTCGGTCGGAAAAATAAGCTTAAGTCCTAGATACGTGATTGACAGAACCGGAACGGATCCGCTCTCTTTGGGGGGATGGGGCGAGGCTTAGTTAAAATATAGAAAAATTAGGTATTTTTAACTTACGATGGAGTGATCGGATCTTAATGAAATTTATATTTAGAAGGACCTCGTAACTCAGGTCTCTTATTTTAAGTCCCGACCGGATCCAGTATCATTGGGGGGGGACCGGAAATCTTGGAAGATGCTTAAAGCGGAGAGATCAGAATGAAACTTGGTGGGAAGAATGAGCACAAGTCCATGATACTGATATAACCAGACTGGATTCGCTCTCTTTGGTGGAGCTCTCTTTTTTTTTTTGGGGGGGGGGGAGTAATTTGGAAAAGTTACAAAAAATTAGGTATATGTAACTTACGAACGGGTGATCAAATCTTAGTGAAATTTGATATTTAGAAAGATCTTGTGCTTTAGAACTCCAATTTCAAATCCCGACCAGATCTGGTGACATTTGGGAGAGTTGGAGGGGGAAATTGGGATTCTTGGAAAACGTGAAAATCGAGGCATCTTACGAATGGGTGATCGGATCTTAATGAAACTTGATACATAGAAGAATCTTATGTCGCCGATGCTTCATTTTCAATTTTAATCCGGGGACATTGAAGGTTGGGGGGACCATAAATCTTGGAAACGGGAAATCTTGGAAAACGCTTAGAGTGGAGAGATCGGGATGAAACTTGATTGGAACAATAAGCACAAGGTTATAGATACGAAATTGACATAAATGGAAGGGATCCGCTTCTTTTGGGGAGCTTCGGGTTGCTAATTTGGAAAAACTAGAAAAATTGAGGTATTTATAACTTAAGAACGGTGACCGAATCTTAATGAAATTTGTTATTTAGAAGGAATTGATGTCTTTGAGCTCTTATTATAAATCCTTACCAGATCTGTTGACATTAGAGAGAGTTGGAGGGGGAAACCGGAAATCTAGGAAAACGCTTATAAATGTCGCAGACACGTGATTGACATAACCGGAGTGGATCTGCTCTTTTTGAAGGAGTTAGGGAGTGGGGCTCAGTGCTTTGGCGAGTTTGGTGCTTCTCGACGTGATAGGACGGTTAAAAATGGTAGGCTTGTCTGGAAGTTTCACAAGTTGACTTGATAAAGTCGTTTCCCCTGATTCGACGATCTGTGGGGCTGAAGGGAGAGGAAAAAGTTAGAAAAATTGAGGTATTTTTAAATTACGAGTGAGTGACTGGATCTTAACGAATTTTAATATTTAGAAGAACCTCGTGACTCAGAGCTCTTATTTTAAATCATGACCGGCATTATCTATATATATAAAAATGAGTTGTCTGTGTGTGTGTGTGTGTGTGTGTGGGTCGAGTGACGTCATGTTTGTGTGTCGAGTGACGTCATGTTTGTCGACTGACGAAATTAAATACCGGGACATCGGGACACAAATTACGACCGGGACACCGGGACATAGGGAATATAAATGACGACCGGGACACTCAAAGAGAAAGCGACCGGGACACAAGGAATGTTCGATTAGCAATCACCATCAACAAAGCACCGGGACACAAATGACGACCGGGACACAGGGAATATAAATGACGACCAGGACACTCAAAGAGAAATTACAGACCGGGAAACCGGAACACAAATGACGACCAGGACAAAAATGACGACCGGAACACCGCGACACAGGGAATATAAATGACGACCGCGACACTCAAAGAGAAATTACAGACTGGGACACCGGGACACAAATAACGACCGGGACACAGGGAAAAACAACAACAACGACGCCGGGGGGCACAGGGGGATATATAAATGACGACGGGGACACAGGGAATGTTCGATTAGCAATCACCATCAACAAAGCTCAAGGACAATCATTAGAATATTTAGGTATAGATCTGAATACAGATTTTTTTACCCATGGAAAATTATATGTTGCATGTTCAAGAGTCGGTAAACCTGACAATCTATTTATATGCACAGACAATGGGACAGCCAAGAATATTGTATATTCGCAAGTTTTACGTAGTTAAATATATATATATATATATATATATATATATATATATATATATATATATATATATATATATATATATATATATATATGTGTGTATATATATATATATATATATATATATATATATATATATATATATATATATATATATATATATATATATATATATATATATATATATATATATATATATATATATATATATATATATATATATATATATATATATATATATTTACAGGTGGGACACAGGGACACAATCTATATATATACAAATAAATTGTCTGTGTGTGTGTGCGAGTGTGTGTATGTCTGTCGAGTGACGTCATGTTTGTGTGTCGACTGACATCATGTTTTCGACTGACGAAATTACAGACCGGGACATCGGGACACAAATGACGACCGGGACACCGGCACATAGGGAATATAAATGACGACCGGGACACTCAAAGAGAAAGCGACCGGGACACAAGGAATGTTCGATAAGCAATCACCATCAACAAAGCACCGGGACACAAATGACGACCGGGACACAGGGAGTATAAATGACGACCAGGACATAAGTAAAAAAACTAAAAAAACTAAAAAAAGGTAAAAACTACAAAAAAACTAAAAAGAAAAAAAACTAATAAAAAAACAAAAAAGCTAAAAAGTAAAAAAATTAAAAAAAACTAAAAAGACAAAAAAATAAAAAAAGGAAAAAATGAAAAATAAAGGAGAAAAACAAAACTAAAAAAATAAAAATAAAAAAAACTAAAAAGAAAAAAGAAAAAAACTAAAAAAAACTAAAAAAAAGTAAAAACAAAAAAAAAGAAACAAAGGGGAAAATTACAAAATTTATTTCATCATATACCATTTCAAAAACGAATGTATATACAGACCGGGACACCGGGATACAAATGACGACCGGGACATAGGGAATATAAATGATGACCGGGACACAGGGACGCAACTACAACGGGGGCGCCGGGGGGCACAGGGGGATATATAAATGACGACGGGGACACAGGGAATGTTTGATTAGCAATCATCATCAACAAAGCTCAAGGGCAATTTTTAGAATCATGAGGTATAACTAAAAAAACTAAAAAAAGGTAAAAAACTAAAAACTAAAAAAAAAGACCAATTCAAAAACGAATGTATATACAGACCGGGAAACCGGGGCACAAACGACGACCGGGACACCAGGATACAAGGAATATAAATGACGCCCCGGACACTCAAAGAGAAGTCACAGACTGGGACACCGGGACACAAATGACGACCGGGACACAGGGACACAACTACAACGGGAACGCCGGGGGGCACAGGGGGATATATAAATGACGACGGTGACACAGGGAATGGTCGATTAGCAATCACCATCAACAAAGCTCAAGGGCAATCACTAGAATCATGAGGTATAGATCTGAATACGGATTGTTTTCCCATGGACCATTATATGTTGCATGTTCAAGAGTCGGTAAACCTGACAATCTATTTATATGCACAGACAATGGGACAGCAAAGAATGTTTTTTATTCGCAAGTTTTACGTAGTTAAAAACATATATATATATATATATATATATATATATATATATATATATATATATATATATATATATATATATATATATATATATATATATTCACAGTTGGGACATAGGGACACAACTACAATGGCGCGTAACTAATATGGCGCGTAACGACTTATGCGCGCAGGAGGGCTTGGGGGGCGCGAAGCGCCCCCACCAACTAGGTTTTGGCTAGTAGGGAATATAAATGACGACCGGGACACTCAAAGAGAAAGCGACCGGGACACAAGGAATGTTCCATTAGCAATCAGGGACACAGGGAAACAACAACAACGGGGACGCCGGAGGGGTACAGGGGGTGTTCTATATATATAAAAATAGACATCCGGACACAAATCACGACCGGGACACAGGGAATATAAATGACGACCGGGACACAGGGACACAACTACAACTGGGACGCCGGGGGCACAGGCGGGATATATTAATGACGACCGGGACACAGGGATTGTTCGAATAGAAATGAAAGACCGGGACACAATTGACGACCGGGACACCGGGACACAGGGAATATAAATGACGACCGGGACACTCAAAGAGAAATTACAAACTGGGACACCGGGACACAAATGACGACCGGACACAGGGAATATAAATGACGATCGGGACACAGGGATTGTTCGAATAGAAATTAAAGACCGGGACACAATTGACGACCGGGACACCGGGACACAGGGAATATAAATGACGACCGGGACACTCAAAGAGAAATTACAAACTATGAGACCGGGACACAAATGACGACCGGACACAGGGAATATAAATGACGACCGGGACACAGGGACACATATATATATATATATATATATATATATATATATATATATATATATATATATATATATATATATATATATATATATATATATATATATATATATATATATATATATATATATATATATATATATATATATATATATATCACAGGTGGGATACAGGGACACAACTACAATGGCGCGTAACTAATATGGTGCGTAACGACTTACGCGCGCGGGGGGGCGCGAAGCGCCCCACCAACTAACCAACTAGGTGTTGGGGTGGCGCGAAGCGCCACCCCAACAGCTAGTATATATATATAAATAAGTTGTTCGTGTGTTATGTCTGTCTGTCAATCTGTCCACATATGACGTCTGAATTATTTCATCATATACCAATTCAAAAACAATTGTATTCAAGCCAAAAAAAACTAAAAAAAAGGTAAAAACTACAAAAAAACTAAAAAGAAAAAAAAACTAAAAACTAATAAAAAAACTAAAAAAGCTAAAAAAACTAAAAAAAGAAAAAAAGAAAAAAAGAAAAAAAGAAAAAAAAAGAAAAAAAAAGAAAAAAAAGAAAAAAAAAGAAAAAAAAAGGAAAAAAAAAGAAAAAAAAAGAAAAAAAAAGAAAAAAAAAGAAAAAAAAAGAAAAAAAAAGAAAAAAAAGAAAAAAAAAAGAAAAAAAAAGAAAAAAAAAGAAAAAAAAAGAAAAAAAAAGAAAAAAAAAGAAAAAAAGAAAAAAAAAGAAAAAAAAAGAAAAAAAAAGAAAAAAAAGAAAAAAAAAGAAAAAAAAAGAAAAAAAAGAAAAAAAAAAGAAAAAAAAAAGAAAAAAAAAAGAAAAAAAAAGAAAAAAAAAGAAAAAAAAAGAAAAAAAAAGAAAAAAAAGAAAAAAAAGAAAAAAAAAGAAAAAAAAAGAAAAAAAGAAAAAAAGAAAAAAAGAAAAAAAGGAAAAAAACTGAAAAATAAAGGAGAAAAACAAAACTAAAAAAATAAAAATAAAAAAAACTAAAAAGGGAAAAACCACAAAAAAACTAAAAAGAAAAAAAAAACTAAAAAAACTAAAAAAAGGTAAAAACCCCCAAAAAAATTTAAAGAAAAAAAAGGGGAAAAACACAAAAATTTCATCATATACCAATTCAAAAACGAATGTATATACAGACCGGGACACCGGGACACAAATGACGACCGGGACAGAGGGAATATAAATGACGACCGGGACAAAGGGACACAACTACAACGGGGACGCCGGGGGGCTCAGGGGGATATATAAATGACGACGGAGACCCATGGAATGTTCGATTAGCAATCACCACCAACAAAGCTCAAGGGCAATCATTAGGATCATGAGGTATAACAAAAAAAAAAAAACCAAAAAAAGGTAAAAAACTAAAAACAAAAAAAGACCAATTCAAAAACGAATGTATATACAGACCGGGACACCGGGACACAAATGACGACCGGGACACCGGGACACTGGGAATATAAATGACGACCGGGACACTCAAGGAGAAATTACAGATTGGGACACCGGGACTTTGACTTACTTAAGTCTCCTGCCGGGCACTGCTCGGCGTAGAGAGTGACGTCTGCCTCCTCTACCCACTTCGGTCCATGGCGAGTATTTGCTCTTCGCCCTGTCTGATGTTTGCCATCGCTAAGAACTCGAACAGGCTGTCGGACCAACGTTTCTTCGGTCGGCCTCGAGGTTGCTTCCAACCAACTTTGATAGGGTCGAAGTCATAGATCATCTTTGCGGGTAGATGTGGTGGCATTCGAAGCAGATGCCCGAACCATCGTAAGGTTCGCTCGGCTGCTTGAGACGAAAACCAAGACTGCTTTGTGAGCTGCAGAAGCTTTTCATTGCTGACGAAGTCAGACCATCGTAGGCTCCTCAGGCTCTTTGCATGAAATACGTCTATTTTCTTGAGGGTTGCAGCTGATGCTTGCCATGTCTCAGCTCCGTAAAGCATCACAGAACCGACTAGAGCGTTGAAGATCCGCAGTTTCGTTGTGCGACTGATATTTGGTTTTCGCCAGAGGTGACGGTTCAGTCTACCCATGACAGAAGACGCTTTAGATAATCTTGCCTGCAGCTCGGGGAGAAGTGAGCCATTTGAAGAAATTACGGAGCCCAGGTAGGTGAAGTCTTTGACAACCTCGATGCTAGTGGTGCTGTCCAGGCTAACTGGAGAGTTAACAGCAGGAGAAGACGGGTCTATGGCCATAATTTTAGTTTTGTTCCAGTTTATATGCAGTCCTACTTTGGCAGCCTCTTCTCGCAGAATTCGGAGCGCTTCCAGCAGCTGCTCCGTGGAGTCCGCCAGACACCGGGACACAGGGAATATAAATGACGACCGGGACACAACTACAACGGGGACGCCGGGGGCACAGGGGGATATATAAATGACGACGGCGACTCAGGGAATGTTCGATTAGCAATCACCATCAACAAAGCTGAAGGGCAATCATTAGAATCATGAGGTATAGATCTGAATACGGATGGTTTTTCCCATGGACAATTATATGTTTCATGTTCAAGAGTCGGTAAACCTGAGAATCTATTTATATGTACAGACAATGGGACATCGAAGAATGTTGTTTATTCGCAAGTTTTACGTAGTTAAATACGTATATATATATATATATATATATATATATATATATATATATATATATATATATATCTATATATATAAAAATAAGTTGTCTGTGTGTGGATCTGTGGATCAGGTGACGTCACCTGAAAAAACTGGATCAGGTGACGTCAAAACTGAAAAAACTAAAAAAAGACAAAAACTACCAAAAAAACTAAAAACTAATAAAAAAGCTAAAAAACTAAAAAAACTAAAAAAAAGGCAAAAACTACAAAAAAAACTAAAAACTAATAAAAAAGCTAAAAAACTAAAAAAACTAAAAAAAGGCAAAAACTACAAAAAAAACTAAAAACTAATAAAAAAAATAAAAAAGCTAAAAAACTAAAAAAACTAAAAAAACTAAAAAAAGGTAAAAAACTAAAAAGTAAAAACTAAAAAAAACTAAAAAAAAGGAAAAAACTGAAAAATAAGCTAAAATAAAGGTAAAAACCAATAAAAAACTAAAAAAAACTGAAAAAACTAAAAAAACTAAAAAAAGGCAAAAACTACAAAAAAAACTAAAAACTAATAAAAAAAGTAAAAAAGCTAAAAAACTAAAAAAACTAAAAAAACTAAAAAAAGGTAAAAAACTAAAAAAAATAAAAAATAAAAAAAAAATAAAAAAAAGGAAAAAACTGAAAAATAAGCTAAAATAAAGGTAAAAACCAATAAAAAACTCAAAAGAAAAAACCACCGGGACACAGGGAGTATAAATGACGACCAGGACATAAGTAAAAAAAAACTAACAAAACTAAAAAGAAGGTAAAAATTACAAAAACACTAAAAAGAAAAAAAACTAAAAACTAATAATAAAACTAAAAAATCTAAAAATCTAAATAAACTAAAAAAGAAAAAAAAGGAAAAAAATAAAGGAGAAAAACAAAACTAAATAACGAATGTATATACAGACCGGGACACCGGGATACAAATGACGACCGGGACACAGGGAATATAAATGACGACCGGGACACAGGGACACAACTACAACGGGGACACCGGGGGAAACAGGGGGATATAAATGACGACCGGGACACCGGGACAGGGATTGGTCGATTAGCAATCACCATCAACAAAGCTCAAGGGCAATCATTAGAATCATGAGGTATAGATCTGAATACAGATTGTTTTCCAATGGACCATTATATGTTGCATGTTCAAGAGTCGGTAAACCTGACAATCTATTTATATGCAAAGACAATATATCTATATAGAAAATATATCTATTTTCACAGGTGGGACATAGGGACACAACTACAATGGCGCGTAACTATTATGGCGCGTAACGACTTACGCGCGCGGGGGGGGGGCGCGAAGCGCCCCCACCAACTAGGTGTTGGGGTGGCGCGAAGCGCCACCCCAACAGCTAGTATATATATATATATATATATATATATATATATATATATATATATATATATATATATATATATATATATATATATATTATTTTTATATATATAGATGAGACTATTTTGTAATATGAGAATATTTGACCTTGAGTAATCGTGGTCTAATTGACTTTATTTTTTCTAGTTTCTCAGTGGCAAAATAATTCTCACGTTTTGTGTAAACCTTTAATTTTTGTCTTTTACCCCTTAATTGTATCAATTCGAATCAATTCAGTTCTTTAACATTAAGCATGAAAATTTAAAAAGTGTTTAAAAGTCTTTGGAATATTTACATTTGAAAGGCCTTTGTATCTAAAATAACACCCCCTTCCCTGAAAATCTGCATCGAATTTGAAAGCTATTGTTTCTCTCTGCACTCCACCAAATGTTTCATTATTCTTCTTAATGGATGTTTAGATAAATCTTAAACATTACAAAAGAAAATTTATCAGAAAAAAGAAAAAAATAATTAGACCAGTCTTTATTTTGCAGCACCGGTTGTAAAACAAGAAGAGGCGGATGCTATAGGATTTAGAGTTGCACATGGTGTTCGTCGTGTCCATCTGAAAAGTAACAGAAGCTATTCTAAAATGCCCGATACCTCTTCTCGTCAATGGGAAACCATACAACTGAGAATATTGATGTTACTCACTGATTATGGATCGAAGGTGATTAATGTCACTCTTTCTTATTTTAGTCTGCCGTCATCAAACTTTTTTGTGTTCCAAGTCTTTTGTGTTTTAAGTTTTGTCAGTCGACTGTCGGTAGCAAACTGCCCAGATTGAGATAATGGGCAAAATTAGGGCTAATACTCCTCCCCCCTGGAAAAGAAGACATTTAAGATACGTAAAAATAGAAGGAAATTAGTTTTGCGTCTGCCTAATGATAAAGTAATGCTCCTGATATTTTTTAGGATGTAGAAACACTCCTATATGAATACAAGGGTGTCATCTTGATAAGTTTGTGAAATGTTTGTCAACTTCGCACTTTTTAGTATGGGCGATGACAGATTTATCTAAAAATGACCATGGTTGAAATATCATGAATGAATGTTTTAGGAGAATATTTGTGTTAATTGAACCGTTCAGAGGACTTTTTTTTTTACTGTTTGTGTTGCTTTATGAAACAAAAAACATTCCCTGCAATCTTTGTAATATTTTTTTTTTTAACATTACCAGTTTGAAATTATTAGAATAAACACTGGAACACAGAGGAATGCTCATGGAGAACTCTTGCCCACTGTGTACAGGTTTTCTACTGTATTATTTTTGGACAGGCTTCTACAACTTCTAAGGATTGATAGGGTTCTTCGCAAGTTTTCAAGATTAATATCCAACGAAGCGGATAAATCACGCCATTATAGATTTTAGGAAATATAGCAATCCGCTTTGCAGCGGTAGCTAGCAAGCTTGTAAGAGACTATTACGTCCAATAATAAGAAATGTAATATCCCATAACTCCTGAAAATCGAATCAGATCAAAACAAAAAGTGCACTATTAGAATCGTCTTATCCGAAACCCCTGTAAAGGAGACTCCGTCCCTTGGCTTGAACAGCATAGAAAATATATTGGCTTAAAAATCAAGAAAAGTATCGGAAACCACGACATTCTGTATATATGACATGTTCTTTTTTCTTTCTTTTTTCTTTTTCATCAAATACCAAGGCACTGGAACATCATAGAGAGCTGTAAATGGCTCATTTTAAAGAAAATTTATGGGTTTAAAAACCTTTATAATTAAAAAATAAAATAAATTCTTAAAATATTATCAATTTTTTACGAAAAACTCCATTTTTCATCACACTGTAGTAGCTTATGCTATAATGATCATCTCTACTTACTTTTGTAATAAAAAAAACAAAAAAACATTTAAAACAAAATCAATATTTTTTTTCAAGAAATTCACTTTCATTTACTTGATAATGAAGGTCGTCACAGTTCTATTAGAACGATGACGTATTTAGAAAAATACTATTTTATGACGTTAGCTCAGATGACATCGGTATATTATGACGTCATGATTAAAATATAAGGTGTTAGGATACATAGCTTAAATAGTAAGATAGCGTCTTCTGAGCAAGCTAGACGTAATTTAAAAAACAGCGCTACACAAAATAAGGAAATAGCATCATGAAAAGAGAAAAGGAAATATATTTAACAGATCTGGCGTATGGAGGAGTATATTTCAAAGAGCAAAACAAAACATAAAGGAGCGCTAACAGAATGATGATTATTATAGAAAAGTAACAAATGAGAGAGCAAAAAAAGAGCAAGGACCAGTATGATAAGGATGAATCTGGGTTGCAGCGGTAGCTAGCAACCTAGTAAGAGACGATCACGTCCAATTTTCAGAAATAAAATAACCCATGGCTTCTAAAAATAGTGTCATGTAAAAACAAGAAGTACACTTTTAGAACCGCCTTGTCCGAAAATCCTGTATGGGAAACTTACCGTCCCTTTGCTTGAACAACAAGGAAAATATATTGGCTTGAAAATAAAAAACAGTGGCTGTACACACGATATTCTGCATGTACGGCATTTTTTTCTTTCTTTTTTTTCCTCAGGTAACGGGGAACTTTGATATTCTACATAATGAACGTTATCACAGTTTTATTAGAACTATGACATAAATAGAAAAATGCTATATTATGACGTTAGTTGTGATGACATCAATATACTCTGACGTCATGATTATACTATAAGGGGGGTGGGGTCTTAGAATATATAGCTTAAACAGTTAGATGGTACTTTCTAAACAAGTTGCACGTAAGTTTAAAAATTAGTGCTATACAAAAAAAACAGAAATAGCATCCTGAAGAGAGAAAAGAAAGGTATTTAACAGACCAGGCGTATCGCGAAGTAAAAATTCATAGAGCAAAACAAGGCATCAAGAAGCGTTATCAGAATGATGAAGATTATTGAAAAGTAACAATTCAGAGAGCCAAACAAAAGAGCAAAGAACAGTATGATAATGATTATAGAGAAGCAATAATTGAGGTAGCCAACCGAAAGAATAAGGTGCGGTATGATAATGATCAAGATTATAGATATACAATAATTGAGGGATCCAAACAAAAGAACAAGGAGCGGTATGTTAATGATGAGGTTTATAGAGACGCAATAATTTAGGGAGCTAAACAAAAGATCAAGCAGTGGTATCATCATAATGTAGTTTGCTAAGTAATCTCATGTAGTAGTTATTACAGTCTCGTTTAGACTTCAAATTGATAAATGTGTATAAGTGCCCTGGATTATACTTAACCTATATTGTATTCGAGTCAATCGACTGAAAAATTAAAGAGGTTTTACTTCAATATGTAGTGAGACACAAATATAGTTTAGTAGCTTTCATTCAAATAACCCCACCAATTTCGTTCAAAGTGGTCCATTAAACAGGTCTCTACGATGTTCTACTGCCAATTTGTTTGAGGAAAAGAAAAAAAAGAAAAAAAATGCTTTATATGCAAGATATCGCGGTCCAATGAACTTATCTTGTTATTCAAGCCAATAGATTTTTTTCGTTATTCAAGCCCAGGGACAGTAAGTTTCCTACGAAAAGTTTCAGACAAGGGGGTTCAAAAAGTGTACTTCTACAGCTACAACCATAATGAATATAATGAATTGTATCAATCCTTTATCTAACTGCGTAGAAAAAAAAATTTGGTGCCGATGCAAAATTGTTGCGTCAGCCACTTTTTTTTTCAGGCGAATGGATTTTCAGTAAGTAAGGAACTTTTAAACATATATCAATTTAAAGTCTAAACGAGACTTGTATTAATAACTACTATATGAGATTACTTAGTAAACTTCATTATGATGATACCACTGCTTGATCTTTTGTTTGACCCCCTCAATTATTGTGTCTCTACGCAAACATTGCCTACGGCAGAAATTGAAGCTTTGACCTTTGGATTAGAATTCCAACACGCTGTCCTCTGCATCACGCAGGCTAGCAAGGACACAAATGCATCAAGCGGTATGCACTTGGGCTTGTTGCTCATTTTTTATACACCAACACTTAAGCAACTTCATTTTGTGTAATAAGCAGCATGTCCCTAGTAGTAAAATAACAAGGCCTCCACAGACTCCGGCTATTATTTCCCACAGCATGGTATCATTCCCAGCACTATTGCCATCAATTTTCTTCGAGATTCCGTTGGTATCGGTAGCGTTTGTCAGTGGCAATTGCGAATCATCTGTGATTCTCTTGGTATCGGGAGCGTCCGTCAGTGGCAATTGCGAATCATCGGCAAAAGCAGGGTATATTTGATGCAAGGTATAGTGGTATAATAATGAGGGTATAATGAGATCAGTCTCATTTGGCCCATTTTCAGGTTTTTTTACTTTCATTTTCCTTATTTCCTCAGCCATCGTAGAACTGCTTATATTTGCAATTATAGTTGAGGAAATATTTTTCTGAATTTGTTTCTCTTCCTCATTAAAAGTTTTTAGTCTGTCAACCTTGATTCTAAGATTACTTAAAGCAGGTTTCAATTCATCTATGTATGTTTGATTCTTCAGCTGCTCATGGGAGCTGCACAGCAGCCACACAAAAGGCCCAGAGGTAGGATATAATTCTAATAAAAGGTCCATTGTTAGTTTTTTACGTCGGGCTTCAACATCTCCATGAGTTTGATGGATTGACAAATCATCCTTAGTAGTGGTAACTGAGTCAAAGCCTAAATACTTTTCAACCTTAGCAATTTTCTGGGAAATTAAAGTAAACCAGTGCACTCGCTTTTTAATTAAATAATCATACGACATTATGGTCAGATAATTACACAATCTATCAACGGGGCTTCTATACCTCATTTCTTTCTCTTTGCTTAGTGGACTTATATTTTCTTGCATTGAATGTCTTTGAATCCCCCATTTGTGAGAGACCTCTTTTGATGGTCCAGTTGTCAAATTATCCGACGTTAGTTCTTCGGGTATCGTCCAGTTGGTATCGGGAGCGTTTGTCAGCGGCAATTGTGAATCATCGGCAAAAGCAGGGAATTTTTGCTGCAGAGTAGCAGTGCTTCCAAAACTAGTATGATCAGTCTCATTTGCCCCATTTTCGATCCCCCATTTGTGTGAGACCTCTTTTGATGGTTCAGTTGTCAAATTATCCGACGTTAGTTCTTCGGGTATCGTCCAGTTGGTATCAGGAGCGTTTGTCAGCGGCAATTGTGAATCATTGGCAAAAGCAGGGAATTTTTGCTGCAGAGTAGCAGTTCTTCCAAAACTAGTATGATCAGTCTCATTTGCCCCATTTTCGATCCCCCATTTGTGTGAGACCTCTTTTGATGGTTCAGTTGTCAAATTTTCTGACGTTAATTCTTGAACTTCATCTATTGTAGAATAGCTAAAGATTGGTATTGCATTTACAGAAACTAATGATCCAACAATCACAATTAATGAATTCATTACAGAGAATTTCATTTTTCAATTGTTCGAGAAGAATCATTGCACTTAAGAATATTGTTCCTCATGTTCTAAATTGTACCGTTTGATAGTATTTTTTTTTAAAGCTAATTATCCAGAATTTTGAGAAGTTCTATGTGAAGCGCTTCCATGATAAATATTAATGTAATTGTCCAAAAGGTGTTTAATTTAAATTCCGACATATTATAGCTAAAAACACACTAATGCTTAGCAATATGACTCCAATGACGTTTTATTACGATATTAGAGGTAAAATACATACGTAGCTTTATAGATAGACACCTGATACTAAAACAAAAGTACTACAATACACGAGCAAGTAAAGTGCCACGAGATATCCAAAACCATAAATCTATTGATGTAGGTGTGAATTCTGCACAATCATTGATGGTAATGTAACTGAACCCATCGTGAAGACCCTCAAGAATATAAAAGTATCTTAACCCAAATTTTCATTACAAGTATTTTATCATCTCCTGCTTTATTTCCACTGTGTCTTTTCTGGAAATATATGGGTGTCTATGTTTCATTTTTACAGTTTTGAAACTCGACTTTTAATGAAAATTACGCCTGCATGCAGCTATGCAGTTTTGAAACCATTAAACAGGTAATAAAATCTTAGAAAATTGTGGTTTTCAGGAATGAATAAACCTTTAATGGGCCCAGGAGCTGAACAGTTTTTTCTTCTTTTGATGTCAATGGTACTTTAAATATTTTATCTCTATTCAATATATCCAGGGAATCTTACGTGGTCTACTCTATTTGAATTTTAAAGTCAAGCCAATCAGAGAAAACTTTCTCTGCTAAAAAAAATATGAAGACTTTAATGAATAAATGTCAGTATATGTATGTTAGATTGACAACTAAGTTTTTTTTCCAGTAAAGTGAACATTTAGCCAATCGGAGATACGAACCTTATGGTCCAAGGTTTGGGTGTCATAGATCTTTACTTGTTTGTTCTAGGATGATCTAATTCACTCGAATTGCATTCATTCCTTATAATCAGCGACGTAATATTCTATGGGATAGGGGGGATCGCCCCTCCCAGACCTTGGTATGATGTCCCTTTGCCCAAATAGCTGTCCAGAAAAAAAAAAATGAAAAACGATGTTTCCCATACAAAAATAGGATTTTCCTGTTTTGCAAGCCGATGGAATTCCTTGTTAATCGAACCAGCAAACTGAAAGTTACTTAAAAAAACTTAATTCTCAATTAACATGCATATACTTATATATATCATTAAAGTCCAGCAGCTTAACATTAGCCGATCATTTTACATAAGGGAATCGACATTCTTGGTGAAGGCTGGTATGCAAACAAGGGGAGTAATCTTCAGGCTGGTTGTATTAAAGAAGAAACTATAGTCAGTAGTGATTAGAGTTTTTCAAATAAATAATGATATACATGATCTGGGTTGCAGCGGTGGCTAGCAACCTAATGAGAGACTATCACGTCAAATACTAAGAAATATAATATCCCGGCTGCAGCGGTAGCTAGCAACCTAATAATTGACGATCACGTTGAATGCTATGACATGTAATTGCCCATAACTCCTAAAAAAGAGTTATATTAAAACAAGGAGTACACTATTAGAACCAGCTTGTCCGAAACCTCTACATAGGAAACTTACCGTCCCTTGGTTTGAACAACAAGGGAAATATATTGGCTTGCAATTCAAGAAAAGTGGCTGCAACCACGATATTCTGCATAAACAGCACCTTTTTTTCTTCTTTTTCACATTCAGCTTTGCATTGGAACGTCGTAGAGAGCTGTTGAATAGCTGGTTTTTAGAAATATTGATAAATGACATCATAATCGTAGGATGTAGTAGGTTTTGGTCGTCTCTTAATAATCCAATTAAGAAAAAGGCTTATGCTTTTTCCTGTTTTTAATTTCACAGTATCCAAGTCTTATATTAAAATTTATAGTAAAGAATGAACCCTAGCACATACTAACTGAAATATTTAAAGAAATAATCATACGCACAATGATGCAACACACTTAAATTTTGGCATTATAATATATGGTGTATTTGGAACAATTCTAGATCTGAGTTGAAACTTGAAAAATACCCTGAATATATTTAAATAAGTTTTTCTTGATTTGTTTTTGTTATGGGTTCAAAATACAAAAATATCTATTATGTTTTAACTACAATTAAATTCAATTTCACAATCATTTAATTAAAGCAAACGAAAACGTCAGTGTGTCTAGTAGTTAGTTACTTGGTAAGTCACGTTTATCTTGCGTAGAAATAATAAAGAACGAGTTTTTGCATATATCTGGGTGACAGCGGTAGCTAGCAACCTATTAAGGGACGATCACGCCCCATAGTAAAAAAAAAATTAAAAATATTAATAAAAGACGATAATTAGAAGAACTAACCATTATATATATTGGACTTAGTTAGCTGCATGATTCTTTGAGACTCAATTGAAGTTTTGTTTGGACATTAAATATATTAAAGGATGAACTATAGCCCATTGTAGCTGATTTTTTACGTAAAGTAATACTAAAAAATTCGGATTGCAGCGGCAGCTAGCAAACTAGTAAGTGACGTTATATTAAGGACGAACTATAACCCGCTGTAAATGATTTTTTATATAAAGTAATACTAAAAAATGATCATTAGAAGAACAGACCATTGCTTCTATTAGACTTTGTTAGCTGCCTGATTCTTTGAGTCTTTTCTTTTACGATTTCAAAAAAGATAAATCTGTAGGCTTTTGTATAATAATGTCTGAGTTTCAGTGGTAGCTAGCAACCTAGTAAGAGACGATCACGTCCCATAGTAAAAAATAAAATAGCCCATAGCTCCTTAAAATACAGTCAGATCAAAAAACGAAATCTATATATATATATATAGATCTATATATATATGTATATAAAAATAAGTTGTATGTCTGTTATGTCTGTTACACTATGTCTGTTACGTCAGATTCTATCTTCTATATATATAAAAATAAGTTGTATGTATTTTTGTGTTGAGGGTTTGCATATGAGGTCTGAAAAATAAAGAAGAAAAAGAAAACTGAAACTAAAAATGTAAAAACTGCAAATTGCATAAATTATTCAGTATATTTTGACAATAGATTAAAGTAATTCGAAAACCTTAAAACAGATACTTAAAATTTTAAGGTTTATTATAAATTGTTGAGCTTTAGTATGCTTGGCACGTAAAAAGTTTTCCAACTGTCAATGTTAGAATGAATATTGATAAATTGAAAAATATTGAAAAAGATAGAATGTTACCAAAAAGCAGAACCAGGCTTGCGGTTCAAAGAGAAAGGGCCAGATTAGGAATGTGCAATTTACGTCAACGAAGGTGTCTCGGGGAACTACTAGAGCAACGCGAAACCAGACTTGCTGCTGAAAGAGAAAGTAAAAAAAGAAGGCGTGTCGAGGAATCACAAGAGCAACGTGAAAACAGGCTAGCGGCTTCAAGAGATAATGCCAGATTAGGAATGTGCAATTTACGTCAACGAAGGCGTGTCGAGGAACTACCAGAGCAACGCGAAACCAGACTTGCTGCTGAAAGAGAAAGTGAAAAAGAAGGCGTCTCGAGGAATCACAAGAGCAACGTGAAAACAGGCTTGCGGCTTCAAGAGATAATGCCAAAAGAAAGCGTGCCGATCAACGTGAAAATTATCGCATGACATTCAGGTACAGCCCAGTCGATGATTATAGTAGATGTGTTCAAATCGGGACTATGTCTAAAATTTGTCCCTACTGCAAGGCCTTGAAATTTAATGGTGAAACAATGGGAATGTGTTGCGCCTCAGGAAAAGCTAAACTCCCTCAACTGGCTGCACCCCCAGAGCCATTGAAGACTTTGCTTACTGGAACTACGTCAGAATCTAAGCGTTTTTTTTTATCAAACATCAGAAAATATAACTCATGTTTCCAAATGACGTCGTTTGGTGCCCAAATCGAAAATCAAGATCAATTTATGCCTACTTGCAAAGTAAAAGGGCAAATTTATTATAGAGCAGGGTCCTTTCTACCATTTAAGGTGAGAATCATAAATTTTTACAACTGTACTTCATCAGTGATAGCAATTCTGAATTGAATGCACGTTGCGAAATGTCTCCCGACGTTGAAAGGACTATCGTTTCCGAATTGCAACATCTTTTCCACGAAAATAATGATTTAGTGCATCTGTTCAAAACAGTTATCGATTTGATGCCTACTGATACGCATAAAATTGTTATTTCTGCTGACAAAACGCCTACTAGCGAACATTGTGCAGATACAATGCTCCAACTATCGATGAAGTGGCAATCGTTATGGTGGGTGATCAGTTTTTACCTCAAGATATTATTCTTCATAAGCGAAACGCTCAGTTGGTAAGAATTGCTGAAACTCATCGATGCTACGATGCCTACAATATCCTATCATTTTTTTGGGATGGAGCCGACGGCTACCACTTTAATAATAAATTGATAGATCCATTCACTAATAAACAAACTTATAAGAAATGCAGCACAATGAATTATTATTCCTATAGACTATTCGTCACAATGAAGATAATTATATTTTAAAATGCCATCAATTGTTTCACCAAGTTATGTATGCAAAGATTGAATCAGAACGTTTGCTATTTATCCGTTTGAATCAGACCAAGCTCCGCCCTGAACAATACATTCATTTGCGAGATACAGCTGTAAATGACAGTAATACCGCTAACGTTGGAAGATTAACGATTTTACCTTCGTCATATGCTGGCAGTCCCCGTCATATGCATGAATATGCTCAAGATGCTATTGCGTATGTTCGTCTCTATGGTCGTCCAGATTTATTTATTACATTTACATGTAATCAATCTTGGGACGAGATACTGCAGCTTTTACTTCAAGGACAATCGGCGGTTCATAGACATGACATTACGGCCCGTGTCTTCCGGCAAAAGTTGAAATCACTGATAAACTACATAGTAAAACTTGAAGTGTTTGGGTCAGTGCGATGCTGGTTGTACTCAGTGGAATGGTAAAAACGAGGTTTGCCACACGCACATATACTAATCTGGCTACATAAAAAAAAATTACTTCGAACGAAATTGATGATGTGATTTCCGCTGAAATACCTGATGAAAATGTCGATAAGGGGTTACATGATATTATTGTAAAAAATATGATACATGGACCTTGCGGTGCACTGACCGAAAATTCACCATGCATGGCCAAAGGAAGGTGCACAAAGCAATATCCTCGACTTTTAGTATCCAACACAATTACTGGCAATGATGGTTACCCACAATATAGAAGAAGATCTACTGAAGATGGCGGTAAAACAGCAATAATAAAGAAGCGTAACGGTACCACCATCGAAGTAGATAACCAGTGGTTTGTTCCATATTCCCTATTATTATCAAAAACATTTAATGCACACATAAACGTTGAATACTGTAACTCCATAAAGGCAATCAAATACATATGTAAATACGTCAACAAAGGCAATGACATGGCAGTTTTTGGCTTGCAGCCCGAAATCAAAGATATCGACGAAATCGTACAATATCAGGCTGGAAGATACATAAGCAGTAATGAAGCTGTTTGGCGAATTCTTTCATTTCCGATACATGAACGTAGTCCAGCTGTTGTTCACTTAGCGGTACATTTACAGAATGGTCAACGTGTTTATTTCTCGGAAACCAACGTGCAACAAAGAGCCCTGAATCCACCGGATACAAAGTTAACCGGTTTCTTTTCGCTTTGCAAAAATGATTCTTTTGCAAAAAAACTGCTGTATACTGAAGTGCCTTCGTATTACACGTGGAATACTAAAAATAAAGTATTTGAACGTCGAAAACAGGGTAAGTCAGTCTACGGCCAACCTACCATCTTCAAAGATACCACGATAGGAAGACTCTACAGCGTTCAGCCCAATCAACATGAATGCTTCTTTCTACGCCTGCTTTTGGTGAATTTACCCGGTCCGACATCCTTTGAGTATTTGAGAACTGTAAACGGTACTATACATGACACTTACCGTAGTGCATGCCAAGCTCTGAATTTATTGGAGAATGACCAACACTGGGATAACTGCATCAATGACGCGTGCGAAACGTCAACCCCAAGTCAAATTCGTGCATTGTTTTTACTATAGTCATTTGTTCACTTTTTCGCTTTAGATAATCTTTTCATATTTAAAGTTCTACCCATAAAATGACACGTCGAGCAATTAGAACCTAACGGAAACCATAACCGATTATTAAATTTTCAGGAGTTTTTGGTTTGGATAAAAAATTAAAATAATTGCCCAGAGACCGTAAACATTTTTGCAGTTTACATAATAACTTTTGCGACTCTGAACTGAACGCTAAAAAAAAAAAAAAAAATTCTACGGAAATAAAGCACTACGTTACAGAGAACGAACTTTAGGAATCCAGCCAATAAAGTTTGGTTCAAGGAGGCAAGCAGTTTTGCAAAAAAAAATGCAAAGGTTTTATCCTTATATGGTACACCAGACCAAAATATTAAAATGATTAGTGCTATGTGCGAGAATAATACTGCTACATTTGTTACTATAGAGCTATAGAAAAAGGAGTTATTCGTAAAAAAACGGTTTTGTTTTTGAAATTATTTTTGTTAATTACAAGGTTTTAAATGCATTAAATTCCTTTCAAATGAGCCATCAAACAGCTCTCTTTTACAAACAAACAAACATGCATACATGCACCTCATTTTTCTATATATAAAAATAAGTTGTTTGTGTGTTATGTATGTTACACTATGTCTGTTAGGCCAAATTATATCTTCTATATATATAAAAATAAGTTGTATGTATTTTTGTGTCGAGGGTTTGCATATGACGTCTGAAAAATAAAGAAGATAAAGAAAACAAACTAAAATGTAAAAACTTGGAATTGCATAAATATTTCAAAATATTTTGACAATAGATTAAATTAATTCGAAAACCTTAAAACAGATACTTAAAATTTTGAGGTTTATTTTTAATTGTTGAGAAGCTTGGCACGTGAAGAGGAATTTTTAGTATAGATGTTAAAATGACAGAGGAAACAGCCGAGGAAGCTGCTCAAATAGTTAATTCAAAGAGAAATTTTAGTATAAATCCTACAATGGCAGAAGAAACAGCCGAGGAATCTGCTCAAAGGGTTAATGCCAAAAGGCTTGCGGCTAAAGAACGTAAAACCGCGCAGTTAGATGAAAATCCACCTGGACAGCGAGAGTCAAAACGTATCAAAACTGAAATGATAGCGAAGACGATTTGGTTTGGGATTTTGACTTGGATAAGGTCATCAATGCCTACCAGATTTTAGTTAAAAAAACAAAGGTTCGGCGATATGTATTTCATAGTGACGCTAAAAAATAAAGAAGAAAAAGAAAACTGAAAAAAGAAAAAAGGTAAAAAACTAAAAAAAAAAAAACTAAAAAGAAAAAACTAAAAAAAACTAAAAAATAAAAAAAATTAAAAAAAGAAAAAAACCTAAAAAGAAAAAACGTAAAAAAAATTAAATTATTACTTTAATAGATTAAAGTAATTCGAAAACCTTAAAAACAGATACCCAAAATTTTGAGGTTTATTATAAATTGTTGGAGCTTTAGCATGCTTGGCACGTAAAGATTTTTCCAAGTGTCAATGTTAGAATGAAAATTGACAAATTGAAGAAAACACATCAATAAAAAGAAGAAACTAAAAAAAAAAACTAAAAAAGAAAAAAACTAAGAAAAGAAAAAACTAAAAAAGAAACTGAAAGAAACTGTATATGTGCCGGGACACCGGCACATAGGGAATATAAATGACGACACTCAAAGAGAAAGCGACCGGGACAAAAGGAATGTTCGATTAGCAATCACCATAAACAAAGCACCGGGACACAAATGACGACCGGGACACAGGGAGTATAAATGACGACCAGGACATAAGTATAAAAAAAAAACTAAAAAAACTAAAAAAAGGTAAAAACTACAAAAAAACTAAAAAGAAAAAAAAACTAAAAACTAATAAAAAACTAAAAAAGTTAAAAAACTAAAAAAAAACTAAAAAAGAAAAAAACAAAAAAGGAAAAAAATGAAAAATAAAGGAGAAAAACAAAACTAAAAAAACGAATGTATATACAGACCGGGACACCGGGATACAAATGACGACCGGGACACAGGGACACAACTACAACGGGGACGCCGGGGGGCACAGGGGGATATAAATGACGACCGGGACACCGGGACACAAGGAATATAAATGACGCCCGGGACACTCAAAGAGAAATCACAGACTGGGACACCGGGACACAAATGACGACCGGGACACAGGGAATATAAATGGCGACTGGGACACAGGGACACAACTACAAAGGGGACGTTGGGGGGCACAGGGGGATATATAAATGACGACGGCGACACAGGAATGGTCGATTAGCAATCACCATCAACAAAGCTCAAGGGCAATCATTAGAATCATGAGGTATAGTTCTGAATACGGATTGTTTTCCCATGGACCATTATATGTTGCATGTTCAAGAGTCGGTAAACCTGACAATCTATTTATATGCACAGACAATGGGACAGCAAAGAATGTTGTATATTCGCAAGTTTTACGTAGTTAAAAACATATAAATATATTTATCTATCTATATTCACAGGTGGGACATAGGGACACAACTACGATGGCGCGTAACTAATATGGCGCGTAACGACTTACGCGCGCGGGGGGGGGGGGGTCTTGGGGGGCTAGTATAACAACAGCTAGTATATATATATATATATATATATATATATATATATATATATATATATATATATATATATATATATATATATATATATATATACTAGCTGTTGGGGTGGCGCTTCGCGCCACCCCAACACCTAGTTGGTGGGGGCGCTTCGCGCCCCCCAAGCCCCCCCGCGCGTGTAAGTCGTTACGCGCCATATTAGTTACGCGCCATTGTAGTTGTGTCCCTATGTCCCACCTGTGAATCGACCATTCCCTGAGTCGCCATCGTCATTTATATATCCCCCTTTGCACCCCGGCGTCCCCTTTGTAGTTATGTCCCTGTGTCCCGGTCGTCGTCATTTATACTCCCTGTGTCCCGGTGCTTTGTTGATTGCTAATCGAACATTCCTTTTGTCCCGGTCGCTTTCTCTTTGAGTGTCGTCATTTATTTAGATTGTTTCTCCTTTATTTTTCAGTTTTTTTCCTTTTTTTAGTTTTTTTTTCTTTTTTAGTTCTTTTAGTTTTTACCTTTTTTAGTTTTTTTTAGTTTTTTAGATGAAATTTTTTTTTAGTTTTTTTCCTTTTTTTCTTTTTAGTTTTTTATTGGTTTTTACCTTTTTTTTAGCTTTTTTAGTTTTTTTCGTATTTTCTTTTTACTTTTTTTTTAGTTTTTATATTTTTTATTTTTTTTTTATTTTTATTCTTAATTTTATTAGTTTTCTTTTTCCCTTCTATTTTTCAGTTTTTTCCTTTTTTTTAAGTTTTTTTTTTAGTTTTTAGTTTTTTTAGTTTTTTTTCCTTTTTTCTTTTTAGTTTTTTATTGGTTTTTACCTTTTTTTTTTAGCTTTTTTAGTTTTTTTCGTTTTTTCTTTTTACTTTTTTTTTAGTTTTTATCTTTTTTATTTTTTTTTATTTTATTCTTAATTTTATTCATTTATATATCCCCCTGTGCACCCCGGCGTCCCCTTTGTAGTTATGTCCCTGTGTCCCGGTCGTCGTCATTTATACTCCCTGTGTCCCGGTGCTTTGTTGATTGCTAATCGAACATTCCTTTTGTCTCGGTCGCTTTCTCTTTGAGTGTCGTCATTTATTTAGATTGTTTCTCCTTTATTTTTCAGTTTTTTTCCTTTTTTTTAGTTTTTTTTAGTTTTTTAGATGAATTTTTTTTTTAGTTTTTTTCCTTTTTTTCTTTTTAGTTTTTTATTGGTTTTTACCTTTTTTTTAGCTTTTTTAGTTTTTTTCGTTTTTTCTTTTTACTTTTTTTTTAGTTTTTATCTTTTTTATTTTTTTTTTATTTTTATTCTTAATTTTATTAGTATTAGTTTTAAGTTTTTTTTAGTTTTTAGTTTTTTTAGTTTTTTTTTTCCTTTTTTTCTTTTTAGTTTTTTATTGGTTTTTACCTTTTTTTTTAGCTTTTTTTAGTTTTTTTGTTTTTTCTTTTTACTTTTTTTTTTTAGTTTTTGTCTTTTTTATTTTTTTTTATTTTATTCTTAATTTTATTAGTTTTCTTTTTCTCTTCTATTTTTCAGTTTTTTCCTTTTTTTAAGTTTTTTTTTAGTTTTTATTTTTTTTAGTTTTTTAGTTTTTTTAGTTTTTTTAGTTTTTTAGCTTTTTTATTTTTTTTATTAGTTTTTAGTTTTTTTGTAGTTTTTGCCTTTTTTTTAGTTTTTTCAGTTTTTTTTTTTAGTTTTTAGTTTTTTACCTTTTTTGTGGATCGTCACCTGATCCACAGATCCACAGACAACTTATTTTTATATATATAGAAGATATAATCTGGCGTAACGGACAGACAACTTATTTTTATATATATAGAAGATATATCTATATATATATATATACTAGCTGTTGGGGTGGCGCTTCGCGCCACCCCAACACCTAGTTGGTGGGGGCGCTTCGCGCCCCCCCCAAGCCCCCCCGCGCGCGTAAGTCGTTACGCGCCATAATAGTTACGCGCCATTGTAGTTGTGTCCCTATGTCCCACCTGTGAATATAGATATATATATATATATATATGGTTTTAACTACGTAAAACTTGCGAATATACAACATTCTTTGCTGTCCCATTGTCTTTGCATATAAATAGATTGTCAGGTTATCCCCCTGTTTCCCCCGGTGTCCCCGTTGTAGTTGTGTCCCTGTGTCCCGGTCGTCATTTATATTCCCTGTGTCCCGGGTCCCGGTCATCATTTGTATCCCGGTGTCCCGGTCTGTATATACATTCGTTTTTTAGTTTTGTTTTTCTCCTTTATTTTTTTCCTTTTTTTTTCTTTTTTAGCTTATTTAGATTTTTAGATTTTTTAGTTTTTTTTATTAGTTTTTAGTTTTTATTTCTTTTTAGTTTTTTTGTCCCGGTCGTCATTTATATCCCCCTGTTTCCCCCGGTGTCCCCGTTGTAGTTGTGTCCCTGTGTCCCGGTCGTTATTTATATTCCCTGTGTCCCGGTCGTCATTTGTATCCCGGTGTACCGGTCTGTATATACATTCGTTTTTTAGTTTTGTTTTTCTCCTTTATTTTTTTCCTTTTTTTTTCTTTTTTAGTTTATTTAGATTTTTAGATTTTTTAGTTTTTTTATTAGTTTTTAGTTTTTTTTTCTTTTTAGTTTTTTTGTAGTTTTTACCTTCTTTTTAGTTTTGTTAATTTTTTTTTTTACTTGTGTCCTGGTCGTCATTTATACTCCCTGTGTCCCGGTGCTTTGTTGATTGCTAATCGAACATTCCTTTTGTCCTGGTCGCTTTCTCTTTGAGTGTCGTCATTTATTTTTTTCTTTTTTAGTTCTTTTAGTTTTTACCTTTTTTAGTTTTTTTTTAGTTTTTAGTTTTTTTAGTTTTTTACCTTTTTTTAGTTTTTTTAGTTTTTTAGCTTTTTTATTTTTTTTATTAGTTTTTAGTTTTTTTGTAGTTTTTGCCTTTTTTTTTAGTTTTTTGTCCTGGTCGCTTTCTCTTTGAGTGTCGTCATTTATTAGTTTTTTTCCTTTTTTTTTTTAGTTTTTTATTGGTTTTTACCTTTATTTTAGCTTATTTTTCAGTTTTTTTCCTTTTTTTTAGTTTTTTTTTTATTTTTTATTTTTTTTAGTTTTTTTACCTTTTTTTAGTTTTTTTAGTTTTATTAGTTTTTTAGCTTTTTTACTTTTTTTATTAGTTTTTAGTTTTTTTTTTGTAGTTTTTTGCCTTTTTTTAGTTTTTTCAGTTTTTTTTTTTAGTTTTTTATTGGTTTTTACCTTTATAGTTTTTTTAGTTTTTTAGCTTTTTTATTTTTTTTATTAGTTTTTAGTTTTTTTTGTAGTTTTTGCCTTTTTTTAGTTTTTTCAGTTTTGACGTCACCTAATCCAGTTTTTTCAGGTGACGTCACCTGACACATCCATCCACACATCCATCCATCCATCCATCCACAGACAACTTATTTTTATATATAGAGATCTATATATATAAAAATAAGTTGTCTGTGGATCTGTGGATGGATCAGGTGACGTCACCTGAAAAAACTGGATCAGGTGACGTCAAAACTGAAAAAAACTAAAAAAAGGCAAAAAACTACAAAAAAAACTAAAAACTAATAAAAAAAATAAAAAAGCTAAAAAACTAAAAAAACTAAAAAAACTAAAAAAAGGCAAAAACTACAAAAAAAACTAAAAACTAATAAAAAAGCTAAAAAACTAAAAAAACTAAAAAAAGGCAAAAACTACAAAAAAACTAAAAACTAATAAAAAAGCTAAAAAACTAAAAAAACTAAAAAACTAAAAAAAGGTAAAAAACTAAAAAAACTAAAAACTAAAAAAAACTAAAAAAAAGGAAAAAAACTGAAAAATAAGCTAAAATAAAGGTAAAAACCAATAAAAAACTAAAAAAAAAACTGAAAAAACTAAAAAAAGGCAAAAACTACAAAAAAAAAACTAAAAACTAATAAAAAAAGTAAAAAAGCTAAAAAACTAAAAAAACTAAAAAAACTAAAAAAAGGTAAAAAACTAAAAAAAAATAAAAAATAAAAAAAAACTAAAAAAAAAGGAAAAAACTGAAAAATAAGCTAAAATAAAGGTAAAAACCAATAAAAAACTAAAAAGAAAAAAAGGAAAAAACTAAAAAAAATTTTCATCTAAAAAACTAAAAAAAACTAAAAAAGGTAAAAACTAAAAGAACTAAAAAAGAAAAAAATAAATGACGAAACTCAAAGAGAAAGCGACCAGGACAAAAGGAATGTTCGATTAGCAATCAACAAAGCACCGGGACACAGGGAGTATAAATGACGACCAGGACATAAGTAAAAAAAAAAAACTATCTATATATATAAAAATAAGTTGTCTGTGGATCTGTGGATCGTGGATCAGGTGACGTCACCTGAAAAAACTGGATCAGGTGACGTCAAAACTGAAAAAACTAAAAAAAGGCAAAAACTACAAAAAAAACTAAAAACTAATAAAAAAAATAAAAAAGCTAAAAAGCTAAAAAAACTAAAAAAAAGGCAAAAACTACAAAAAAAACTAAAAACTAATAAAAAAGCTAAAAAACTAAAAAAACTAAAAAAAAAGGCAAAACTACAAAAAAAACTAAAAACTAATAAAAAAAATAAAAAAGCTAAAAAACTAAAAAAACTAAAAAAACTAAAAAAAGGTAAAAAACTAAAAAAAACTAAAAACTAAAAAAAAACTAAAAAAAGGAAAAAACTGAAAAATAAGCTAAAATAAAGGTAAAAAACCAATAAAAAAACTAAAAAAAAAACTGAAAAAACTAAAAAAAGGCAAAAACTACAAAAAAACTAAAAACTAATAAAAAAAGTAAAAAAGCTAAAAAACTAAAAAAAGGTAAAAAACTAAAAAAAATAAAAAATAAAAAAAAACTAAAAAAAAAGGAAAAAACTGAAAAATAAGCTAACATAAAGGTAAAAACCAATAAAAAACTAAAAAGAAAAAAAGGAAAAAACTAAAAAAAATTTTCATCTAAAAAACTAAAAAAAACTAAAAAAGGTAAAAACTAAAAGAACTAAAAAAGAAAAAAATAAATGACGACACTCAAAGAGAAAGCGACCAGGACAAAAGGAATGTTCGATTAGCAATCAACAAAGCACCGGGACACAGGGAGTATAAATGACGACCAGGACATAAGTAAAAAAAAAATTAACAAAACTAAAAAGAAGGTAAAAACTACAAAAAAACTAAAAAGAAAAAAAAACTAAAAACTAATAAAAAAACTAAAAAATCTAAAAATCTAAATAAACTAAAAAAGAAAAAAAAAGGAAAAAAATAAAGGAGAAAAACAAAACTAAAAAACGAATGTATATACAGACCGGTACACCGGGATACAAATGACGACCGGGACACAGGGAATATAAATGACGACCGGGACACAGGGACACATCTACAACGGGGACACCGGGGGAAACAGGGGGATATAAATGACGACCGGGACAAAAAAACTAAAAAAAAAACAAACTAAAAACTAATAAAAAAACTAAAAAATCTAAAAATCTAAATAAGCTAAAAAAGAAAAATAAAGGAGAAAAACAAAACTAAAAAACGAATGTATATACAGACCGGGACACCGGGATACAAATGACGACCGGGACACAGGGAATATAAATGACGACCGGGACACAGGGACACAACTACAACGGGGACACCGGGGAAACAGGGGGATGTAAATGACGACCGGGACACCGGGACAGGGAATGGTCGATTAGCAATCACCATCTACAAAGCTCAAGGGCAATCATTAGAATCATGAGGTATAGATCTGAATACAGATTGTTTTCCCATGGACCATTATATGTTGCATGTTCAAGAGTCGGTAAACCTGACAATCTATTTATATGCACAGACAATGGGACAGCAAAGAATGTTGTATATTCGCAAGTTTTACGTAGTTAAAACCATATATATATATATATATATATATATATATATATATATATATATATATATATATATATATATATCTATATTCACAGGTGGGACATAGGGACACAACTACAATGGCGCGTAACTATTATGGCGCGTAACGACTTACGCGCGCGGGGGGGGCTTGGGGGGGGGGCGCGAAGCGCCCCCACCAACTAGGT